>NW_028292578.1:1565415-1685130 GCF_029948245.1 Actinia tenebrosa | reverse complement strand
ATAACAAACTGGCAAAAACTAAACTTAAAGCAACCACAACAAAAGCAACAGCACTACCAAACAAACTACACCCACAACAGAAGGTGGAGCAAAATTAGCAGAAATGACCCATGACCAAAAAACAGAGAAGCACCATTAAAAAGCCCCCCCTCCTTAAGCTTCAGCTCTTGAAAAAATGGGTTTCAAAAACGGGAATACGACAAGTACTGACTTTCGTTTTATTTTACATAGTTTCTATCAACGTGATTCAAATCTTAGCACAGTTCTGGCATCTGAGATAGATTTACATTACGTTGCAAGCCATTCCAAAACTATTATTCACTCAGTGACAGCCTCCAAACCATCAGATGATCATCTCGACACAATTTTTTTGGCCTGTAAGTATAGTTTAATCCCTTATGGCTTGTAATGTTTCTATAGAGTCTCTGTTATGAGAAAAGGTTTCCATCTTTTCACTGTTGATAGAATGGCTGGAAGTGTTTTTTTGGTAGAAAGTTGTCATACTTTCTCCTTAGGACCTGCTTACCCAAAACATTTGCAAAGCTAGCATTCAAAAAGGGAGAAGAACATTTCCTCATAAGGAAAATTTGAGGGTTTTTTTTTTTGGGGGGGGGGGGAGGGGGGGGGGCGGGGGGGGGGGGCGGCTGGGGGGGGAGGGGAGCGGGCCTACCCCTCAACTCCCATCCGTCTCCCTCTCCCCGAGGGTGGAGGGAAGAGGCAAGGCTGGAGGATTGCAGTAGACTTTTTTTTAAGTTGTAGACCTCACCCTTCACTTAACAAAGAGTTAGCTTTCATCAAGATGAAAACGTTTGGCCCTCCATAAAAGTTAACATTTTTTTTCTGAAAAAAACACACTCCCTCTATGAAGCCCAAACCCCTCCTCCATTAAAAATGTACCTTCCCTTAAAGATTCACATCAAGTAGCACAGACGTTTACCAGAAGTTTCAAACACATGTAACAGAATGGCTTAATAGGGGAGAGCACCTGAAGAGATTTCAAAAATAATGTTTCTTTTTATTGATATTCAGCATTTGGATTCACTGGGTTTAGCCACTTCACTAAATTCAAGGTAAGACGTGTTATGAACAAATATATATCAACCTGTTATGAAAATATCCATATAAACATCTCGCAGAATGTATAAGTTTGCATCTTTTTACTCACTTTCTCTGCATTAATTCTCAAGTACTTTTTGAAATTTGGTTGAAACCTTCATTCTGTGGTCCATATGGACCTCAACCAGCGAGTGAGTGAAGAACAGCACTAAATAGAATATAAATATACAGAATTCCAAATAAGGATTTATTGGTTGAGCAGGCCTATTAGCTAACCAAATCAGCCACGTGTGATTCAATTTTTTTCTGTTTTATAAGCAAAAAATGTTTACTTTGAATCTGAATCCGGATCAAAAGTATTTGCAACAATCGGCAGAACTGGAGGACCTATTCATCCACTTCCATTAATAAATTATCATGAATTATTATGGCTCTGCTTATTTATTCCATTTTGAATTGTTTCAGGAACAAAGTGGACAGAATAACAGAGCACAACTCTTTATGAAGTTTTAGAAGCCATACTAGAAGTGTATGGCAAGGGTACATCAACCCTTCCTGACAAAGCACTGCATTACCGTATCACTAATACAGATACAATCAAACCTGGTCCGCTGAGCTCAAGCAGTGGTGACATACGCTCCCTTGAGAATCCCTCTAACCTATCAGTTTCTCTCACCTCCATACCTTCTGCCTGTCAAAGACTTGTCTGTTCCTATTCCATTTAAGAGAACAGGATCTTCATATAGACCAAGAAAAATATCAATGGGCACAAAAGTAAGAGAAATATGTCGACTAAGGCAGTTAGAAGTTCATCTATCCAAGGAATCAAATATTCTTGACAGTACACCTGCAATTTATACAGATTTAAGTAAAAAAATTGTTCAAGGGAATAAAAGGTCCTAGTTCTGTAGCCCAGGGAGAATGCTTCAAAAACTACAAGGAAGTTCCTGGCTTCTTTCCCTTGTATGTGTGCTTCTCACAACTTTTATCTGCAAGAATTTTAATCAGAAGTTCAAGGAAGTAAATTTTCTGAAACAGTTTATCATATTCCATTATGGAGGATTAATAATGGTAGTACATGAATAACTTAAGGAGGAAAGCTTAATCCTGGTGCTTTTTACCTGCATGTTGATGGTTAAAAACAAAAGCCTTATTGTGAACAATCTTTAGAGGAAACATTGAAAACACTGTACTACTATCTGCATGAATTCACTAACAGTGATATATCAAAGACACTTCTTTTTCTAGTTGCTAACAATTGTGTCATGTATGGCTAAATAATTCAATGATGTTCTACAGACTGTCAGACACAAATGTACCTTTGCAATCTGTTAGAACTTTATAAAATTGAAAAACAACCTTGGATGACATTTTCACAACATTTTTAAATATGTACAAATCAACAGAAACTTTTTAAAACTTTTTTTTAAACGAGGCACTAAAAATTTCTAAACTAAAAATTATTACAAGATGCTGTCTAGCCACTACTCTACCTCCCCCTCCCCAAAGGAAATACTTTACTTCCCAGCAAGGGAGGGGTGGGATGAGTAGGTGCTCTGATCATGCTGCTACGCACTCACTGATGTGATGAGAATATATGATAAATAATTTTTTTTTTTTAAGGGAATACTTTTATAAAAATATATACTTGCGATTTGTTCATCCAGCTTGGTGTAAGGAATAAACTAATACTTATCAGAACCTACAATACTTTATTAAGTCTTATAATATGAGAAATAAATTCTAGTTTTGAATATAATGTTATTATGGTAATTTTTGCTTGATCTGTTAACTCCTTTAAAATGTTACTGTGCATATACCCCAACTGGGAACACTAGATAAACTAGTATCATTAACCAATCATAGTGCGACATTTAATTCAATATTTTTAGCCAGCCAATCAGAATAGCGCATCGATATAATAGGTTGCTATCAATAAACGTCACTTCCAGTAATAGCTGTGTTTGTTTATGGCTTGTAGATTCTTGGAGTTGTTTAATTTGATCTCTTGTTTTCTGGTTTCATGTTTTAGAAATAGTCCAATACAATAGTTTGAGGACTTATTTTGACATGTTTTGACTTAACATCCGCTAGTTGCCCCCCAGTCAACTGCTTGTTCACCCCACAGTGAACTCCAAAAAGTCACATGATTGACAGTAAACAATAAGAGCATGGGAACAAGATAATTTGATTGGCTAATGCCCGTTATCAGTTCAATCTCTGTCTATATTAAACTGTTATCTGATTGGTCAGTTTTGTATTTAAAGTGCCCCTAATGCCTGATTACAGACCAATTTAGAACAAATTCTCACATTGTCTTAAACATGTTTTTCCAATTTTTTTCCGTTTCAAACGAATTCCTGCTTCTTTACGACACGAAAACGTTGGCCAAATTCTCGTGTCCACTCACTCTTGAAATTTCAGTACCGCGTTTGAGGACCCTGAAAAATTACGTCATCGGGGTGATACACCAATTTTTTTGTGGGTCAAGAGTGCTGTTTTTAAAAGTTTTAAGAAAGAAAAAATGCCAAAATATTGAGCTTTCACTTATTGTACGAGTGAATCCAACTTGGAAGAATGCGCAAGTCTTATATGAAAAGGCGCGTTTTCAAAACTCATTTAAAAATCAGGAATGCATTTAATTTCAAAACATTTTTGGATTTTCGCATTTTCATGAATATATCTTCAACTTACATAAGGTCTGTGATTAGGCATTAGGGGCACTTTAAGTAGTCCCGGTTAGTGTGTCCACACAGTAAAGCCAGCTAGAAACTTGTTAGTGTTTCAAGTGCCCCAAGACTTGCAGGATATTATCTGATGGTTGAGCTCCAGAAAGAGTATATGATTTCTGCTTGTCTCTGAAGATGAAATACGGAACACCTGATATCCTCAAGCTTGTTTTAGCATTAGCATCTGCTGATAATATAACATCTGTGTCCTTGTCGGATTTAAGGTACTTTTCAGCACCTTCAAGATGGAGCTTGTGTGCAGCTTCTACAAGGGTATCAATTTCACTAATGTTCCTTCCTTCTTCATAAATCATGCTGAATAGCAAATCTTTTGCTGCATTCTGACCCTTCGGACCTTGTTGTTCCCCTGTCAAATGTATTAGTCGATGGCCATGTAAAGTGTTGGGCCATGTCTGCCAATTTTTAAACTCCAGGCCAATCTTTTTACCTGATTTCCTCAATGACTGGGTCCATCCATCTCCACCCCATCGTCTGATATTATAATCCATGTAATTTTCTCCATGTTTTGCAGTATTTTTATCAATGATGTAAGGATGCCAATGTACAGTAGCTGAAAGCCCAGGATTATCTGTCAGGTATTTGCTGATGGCATTGTCAAGGTTACGCTTACCTACATAACACCAAGGGCAGGCAAGGTCTGAATACACATCTACAGTTATACCAGTCTGTGAAAATTAATTGATAAATAGCCAATATTCCACAATTTGTTTTTTTTGCAAAGGTAAGGTTAGCCTGCGTCACATCCGGAATTCTCTTCGTAAAACGAAGAAAATTCTGGATGTGACACAGGCTAAGGTAAGGTGAACATTAGGGAACTGTTTACCAAGTTGCAAGTATTAAAGTGGCAAGGTAAATATCTCCCCATATTTACTGAGCCTGAGGGGAATTAGTGTCTTTTGCAGCCATTCTTAGTGTTGTTCTGAAACTCTCATCCCCCCCCCCCCCCCCACTCAGTGGGGAGGGAAGCATTTGGACTGACTAAAAACGCTGCAAAGGAGACTAGAGGTGAATAACTTTAGAATTGAATATCAGAGAAAAGAAAACATTCGGGGTAAAAAACATTTTATTATACTTTTGCTCTGGCTAACTGTGGGAAAGCTCATAATTCACTGCTAGAGCAGTGAGTATTTAGCAATATTTGCCAAAGGGGAAGTGAATATCAGGGAATATTTACCGAGAGCGAGTCTTCAATTGAATATTCTCCATATTCAATGAGCCTGAGGCGAATAATTGTTTTTGGCATATACCAACTTGTTTACAGAGTAACTTATTTTATATACAATAATTCAATAAAAACAAACAAACAGAAACTTTAGTTTGCCTAACAATTCACGCAAAACTTTTAGCAAAACTTTAGGCCATACTTCGTTGCCTTTTTAGTATTGATAAGAATGGCATTTTACTTTCATTTTTTCAATTTCCTCATCGGAAATGTAGCAAAACGACTGCCCGGCAGATGCCATTTTGTTGCCCACTCAATATTCCGAGATTCAGAGGTGAATATTGTACAATATTCACCTCCAATTAACCAAAGAGCACGCCATTCTTAGGAAGTACACAAGTTGGTATATGCTAATGTCTAATAATCACTGGTTGCTTGACAAATCCCAGCCCTCGAAGCCTCAATAAAATACTAATATAAATATAAATATAAAATTGATACTAATATTAATATAAAACTATACTAATAAGTCTTATAAGCTATTTTTGGGGTGCATGTGATTATACCTGTCATTTTGGTTGACTTTGACAAAAGCTTTGTGCGGCCATGTATTTGTCTTGATGCACGCCACCAATAGGCCGAAATTAAGGTCTCATATATAAATATTTCTTTCTTTTTGTCTAATTTTATTTAAAATCTAAAAAATATTTAAGCTTAATTATCAATAATTGTTGAACGTTTTCATTATTATACGACAAATATATATGTTTAAACACATGTTAAACCCAAATCGAAATCGATGTCAATATACTAAATGTGGACAGTCACTGTTCGGCAAAGACAAAAGCTTAGAATGAAGTGCAATGTGGAAAATATCCACAATACACCAATTCACTACATCAGCTTTAAATGTTAAGTTATTATATCTTACCATGGCGTTAAATATTCTCACGCTTTTGATGTTGTTTTTCACATTTTCTATACCATTTGTATCAACATCGATAAGCCTTCGTAACCAATCGATAATGAATCGTTTTACATTAATTTATTCGCTATAAGCTTGAGGTGGTTATCGTCGTAAATATAATTTTTTAAAAACCGCCTTTAAAACTATATGTACTTTAAGGTAATGTTATCGTCTTTCATAATACAATCGAACGGGAAAATTAGGTAAAAAATTACTGTAGCGTCTTACTAAATTTTGTAGCTAGCAAATCACCGAAAAATACTGTTAATAAACTGGGCTGCCTGTGGTCGCTTTCCCGCCATTTTTTCCAATCAAATGATGACAAATTCTCTACAATAACAAAACTTAAATTCTAGTAGTAACAATTTGTTACTTTTAAACATCCTATGCAAAAAGTTTTTCATCACAATTTGGCTTGAAGATTTGTGTATTTCCATATGATGTCTGGACCGCCTTTGTTTTTAAAAAACATTTGCATTTTAAAGACAAAGAGTTGACCTTTTGGTCATGTTTACTACACATCGCAGGACAACTTTTAAAACAACGACGTAATATTACTTATCCAGGAAGTAAAAACAGCAGTTGGAGATAACAGGGGGTTTGGAGAAATCTAGAAAACTAAATAATTGAGAGAAATATCAGAGAGAGAGCACAAAGTCAATGTTTCTTGGTGGAAAGACTTATTTCGAAGGTGAATTCCTTGACAATTGTTTAATTTAAGCTTATTACCATATAGCGCTGTTATAAGTTGATGCCTTGTACTACTTTATAATTATAAAAGCCGTAAAATCAAAGTTAATTGCCCTTAAAATTACCTTGTTCAAACGCAATTTAGGTGCCTTGATGGTTAGATGGAAGATGTTATTTTTGTTGGAATAACAATAATAATAATAAGCTTATGTTTGTAATAAGCTTATATTGAAGACAGATCGAATGACAGTTCAGTTCCTTTGCAGTCCAAGAAAAGCTACTGAAAATAAAATTCTAAAGCTTTGTGCTTTGAACACCTCATAAAGTAAAGCCTTACAGGCCATGTGAATGCGTTTTAATGGTATTTTTTACATAAATGTGTAAATTTAGTGTCATATTAAAAAGTTACAGTTATTAAATTGCGATAAAACTTGAATGTAACTTTCCGAATTTACCTCTCTCTTAAGATCATTCATGTTCTTCTTAACCAAGAAAGTTTAGTTTAGTCGCCATGGAGTATGTTTTCAAATGTTTTTTTAATATCTCTTGTTTATTTGTTCTTTTGTCCTTGAAAAACTGAAAAACATCCTGACGATTGATTCAAAATTCGAAAACTAATCAAGTTCTTCTCCCTAATTGTTACGTTTTTCTTTTGTTTATAGGTAACGTGATGTTTTGTCCTGGTGCACGAAAAATAACTTTTTATCTACTTTTTGCAGGTGAGTTTGCGATTTGTATAAACAGAGCTACGTGTTATTAAACTCAAAAGTTATTACAAATACAAATTTTGAATAGTATTTTGTTTCAATTCAGACATTCATGTAGGTATGACAGTGAAGATGTCAGAATAATATAGATTATCATTATAAATTATATTTGATCATTATTGTTATAAATGATAAGGGAACAGTCAAAATATTCATCACCTGGGGCTTATAGTGAGGTTGCTTAATGCAAAGATCGTTTCAATCTGGAAGAAAGCACCAAAATTGCTACAGAGCGTGAGTTCCCTAATGTCATTTGCAATGAATTCATGAGGGGTGCTGGTGATTTCCATATGAGGGTGGTAAATGTGTCTTGGATTGAGAGGACGGGGTCATGTGTGCATGTGACAAATTGACCTTAAGCCACCTCGCTATCAGAGGATTTAGGGGGATCGCATGGTTTTTAGACAACTGGAGGGGGATCATCTATATATTGACAACTATATATTGCCACCTTCCTCCCTTCTGCCCCATTCCTCCCTTCTGCCCCATTCCTCCCTTCTGCCCCATTCCTCCCTTCTGCCCTTCCCTCCTCTCCCTTCTCTGCTCTCCCCTCCCTCTCCCCCTCCCCCACCCACCACATACTCCTCTCAAATACCTAATTTTCCTTTTTCTATTTCTTTTCTTTCCAGTTTTGTTTTGTACTGCAGCAAGTACCCAACAACTTAATAAACCTTTCATAATATTTTCTAACACTGTGGATATCCGTCGCATTAATCTTGACGGCACAGGATATCAATACCTCGTCAGAGGACTTTCAAATGTCGTTGGCTTAGACTTTGATATCAAGACAAGAACAATTTATTGGTCAGATATCAAAGCTAAAAAGATCCAAAGAGTCCATATTGATCAAGGTCTAAATCCTAAGAATATAGAAGACTTTGTTACATCAGATCTGGGAGTGCCTGAAGACCTAGCTCTTGACTGGTTGGGTAGAAAACTATATTGGACTGACGCAGGAAGGGCTACTATCAATGTTATTAAGCTGGATGGTACCGAACGCAGGGCACTTATAGCTCTACCTGAGGAAAAACCTAGAGCTTTGGTGGTTGATCCAGTTGATAATAGACTTTACTGGACAGACTGGGGGAATGATGCTAAAATATCTAGAGCACAAATGAGTGATGGTAGTCATAAAGAAGTGTTGGTCAGCTCAAATCTTGTTTGGCCAAATGGTTTGACAATTGATTATAAGGATAAAGTCCTGTTCTGGGCAGATGCGAATACTGATAAAATAGAAAAGTCTACATTGAGTGGTCAAAAAAGACACACCATCATCGATGGAAGGAAAGTATATCACCCATACTCCTTGACACAGTTCAAAGACAGGCTGTATTGGACAGATTGGCATCAACATACCATTGAACATTGTGATAAGAGTACAGGACAGGATAGAGTTAGTATAAGTGGTGGAATGAGTAGACCATCAGCATTACACATTTATCACCCTGAAAGACAACCAGGGACAGGTTTGTACTTGATTATTGCTATGGCATATTTAAATATTTTCTCTGCAGAATTAATTAGCTTGGAGCAGTATAAATAGACCCCTTGCATGTGAAAAAAATATGATCCATAGTCACACTTTCCCATAATCACACAGAACTACCTTCTTCCATTCTCATCCATCACATAGCCTGCGTAGCGGCCCAAATTGGGGGAGGGGGAGGGGAAGTGGTGGAACCTTCAAATTTCCCTGCTAGCAGAGTCTCTCCTCTTTCTCTCCCTTCTTTTAGGCGGGGAGGAAGGAGACGATGTAGAGCGTTTCCTTTGATACACCGCCGTCCACAATCATGGACGAACGAAACCAGTTTTAAAACCGATTTTCAACTGGGTACATGTAGTGCGCATGAGCAAATGTAACATACTGTGGCGCCAAACGTTGTTTGACGAGAGCGGCTGTCAAAATCATGACAGCGTTGCCAAATTACGCCACGCAGGCGCGACAAGTATAACGTCCTACATCGGCCGAGTCTTTATTTCTCACTCCGCCAAAACAAAAGGAAAATAGGCTCTGCTAGCAGGGAATTCGAAGGTTCCACCTCTCTTTATACTGTGTTTCAGATCCCAACCAGTGTCTCGTTAATAATGGCGGATGTAGTCACAAGTGTCAAGATATGATTGGTGGATACAGGTGTCTTTGCCGACAAGGATTTGAACTAGGAGTTGATCTACAGAATTGTCAAGGTTAGTTGAAACAAGTCAAACAATTTTTTACTTTGAAGGAAGTAACAATCGCAAACAACAAGCATCAGAATCGTAATATTGATCCATACCTCTTCCTAACTTAACCGGAAAGAGAATGAGATAGGGGATGCGACAGATAGACACTTCGGCACTCTCTGAAACCCGGGGAATCTAGGTACTTTCCTCCTCTTTCGTTGCCTTCCCAACTACACCCCCTGGTTCTCGTAGGATGAGACATAATTGGTCAGGATGATTTTGACTTGTGTTTTTCCTATTATTTCAGACATCAACGAATGTAGTTATAACCGCGGTGGCTGTTCTCAAGTCTGCGTCAACACCATCGGTTCATACAACTGTTCCTGTCTTGGTGGATATACTTTGAATCCTGACGAAAAAACTTGTAATGGTGAGAAACCAGTGAAGATAAAAGCGCGCACATTTTGCATAATTCATAATTCTGATTTTGGCCTTCGGTCCAGCATTAAAATCTTATAGATGCCCTGCTTTTTAAAGTGCCCGTGAAATTCCCCATACCTCCTGGCAAGCTGTTCGATGCGCGCTAGATCACCGGTCTCCGCGCGTTAATTCCCCGCGCGTAAATTCCCCGCCCGGTCACGGTATCGGGGGGCATAACATTCAAGCGATAACAAAAAATTGTTGCGCAAAAAGATGCGTGAAGACGTATGGAGCTTATAATTTATTGTATTTTTCTTTCTTGGCTTCAGATGCAGACGAATGCAGGATCAATAATGGTGGCTGTCAATTCAAATGTACAAATACAGAATCATCCTACGTCTGTTCGTGTCGGTCAGGTTACACTGTGTCAGCTGACAAGCACACGTGTGTTGATATTGATGAATGTAGTCATAGCAACCACACCTGTCCTGGTAAGGGGGGAAATCAAGACTCTCTAATAGTCCTTCGCTGCGCTTTGCAATATTTGATATAATTTATGCTTTGTCCAAGCTCCGAGCGGCAGATTAGTACCTAGTTTCCCATTTGTTTTTCTTTCAAGGGCGATAGACCTCTTTAGGCTTGGGCGTAATGTTTTCCCGATTCAGACCACGTGTCATTCCTTTGAGAATAAGATACCCAGCCGTTAAACAAAAAAAAAAAAAACACTCTAGGAAATGACAAAGGTCTGAAATGGGCAAAACTTTATGCCCAAACCAAAGAGGTATAATCCGTTGACAGTGATTTGTGGCGTTTGCCTTGCCGCGGATTCACCCATGAAATCTGAGTCATGAAATCTGCTCCATTGATTGTCCGTCTGCATCTACACAACCTTTTCATCTACTATCATCAATAGACCATTTTCGAGTTCCTAAGTAGCGCTGTGTTTTTTGATTACAGAATCAATTACTCAGGGTTAGCCTCGAATCAGTGTCTAAATATTCACTAATACCAACGGTACAGTAAAGAATGCACAACTTCCACAATATAAACCCTTTAAATTCCACAGACCTTCTCTGGAACACAAATCGAAGCTAACCCTGAGCAACAGAGAACTTGAAATTATGAAATTGCACGAATCTATGAAATGGGAAGCCATTGTTTTTCTTTTCCTATCAGAATACTGTGAGAACACCGTGGGATCCTACAGATGTGTCTGTTCATCAGGACTGGTTTATAATCCTATCACTAACACCTGTGACGACATCAACGAGTGTCTGAATAACTCTCTCAATACCTGTCACCAGACATGTATTAACATCCTTGGCTCGTTTCACTGTGACTGCAGTACTGGTTACCTCTTGTCCAATGACAGAAAGAGTTGCTATGACATAGACGAGTGCAACCAATCGCGTGACGCCTGTCAACATACGTGCATGAATACCCAGGGGTCTTACATGTGTGCTTGTAAACCAGGCTACCAGCTTGCAACTAACCGGGAACGGTGTGATACAATAAGCTGCGGGAATCCCGCGAGTCCTCAAGGGATCGTCCTAACGTGTGATGGAACAGTTGAGCAATATAGGTATGTTAGCGTTATATTGAAGAGTACAAAAATGGCATCTTATTAATAATAGTCTCCTTCACAGTTTTCTTCGCCATCTTGAAAGGTAGCCGTGCCTTTGCATCGAAGCGAGACGAACGGTGAGCTAGCAATAATAGAGATATGTGAATAATCGTCCAAGGTGTTAAAAAAGGTTTCTATAATTGCAAGCTCACCATTCGTCGCGCTTTGATGCAAAGGCATGGCTATCTTTCAAGATGGCGCAGGGAACTGTGACGAGCATTTGTATATAGCTAATAGATTTGTACTGCGATCCCTCGCAATACACGATACTATATCCAAAAGTTGATAAAAATTGAATATTTTTTTCAAATATCAGATACAACCATTCCTGTACATTAACATGTACTAAAGGTTATCTCATTGGACCGAACACCATCACTTGTCAATCATCTGGAGTATGGACTGTTATAAGGGCTCAGTGTGTACCTCAAATCCCTGGCCGTAACAGCCCTCCTCATTCTATCATCCTCTCCTCGCACTTCATCCCCGAAAACACAGCAATAAACGAAGTCATAGGTCGACTGACTACCATCGACAGCGATGAAGACCAGACCTTTACTTACTCCATGGTAGAAGGCGCTCATGGTTTGTTTGGAGTCGATAATTCTCGTGGGTCTCTTGTGGTAGCTGGGTATTTGGACTACGAGAGGAAATCCCGGTATGATATCCGAGTTATGAGCACCGACAGTGGAACACCCCCGTTATCGTATACACAGAACCTGACGGTGCACGTACTGGACGTCAATGAAGCCCCGAGTAAGTATATAGGGTTGGTTACCCAGACTGCTCTCGGCCAAACTTTTTGTTACCCAGACCCCTATTGAACAAGGCCTTAGGAAGAAGAATTGTTGATCAATTTACACGAGAGAAAAACGTTTGCGCATGCGTACCTTTTAAAGAGTTTTCTAAGAATTTACTACAAAAGTTTAAGTAAGAGAATAAAGGTTCGTTTTCTCCGTGAGACCAAGATACTGTATTGATAAAGACAATGAGAAAGAATGAGTCTCAAGTTTCAAGCGTTGACACCAGGTTTTGGCATTTTGTTAAGTCCATTTGTCAGGCATGTTTGAAAGTCACATTTACATATTTTTACAATAGCACGAAGATGTTTCGACTAATTTGCATACGGACTAAGAGCATGCGCAGACGGTTTTCACTCGTGTCAATCGATTTAGTAATAACCAATAGAGTCTTTGCACCATCACGTGATGGCAGCCATGACAGTAGGAAGGAACAATTGAATCTAGTCTAATCTGATTTACATGAGAAAGAATTCAGTTTCCCAGGGGAAAATTGCTCTATTGTTGTGCCTCCTGTCATGACCGCCATCATGTGATGGTGCAAAGCCTCTATATCTTATTTTTTCAAACTCTAGGTCCACCAATCATTGACCGGTTGAGTGTGTACGAAAATGTATCGATTGGTTATACCGTAGGAGTAATTAATTCATCGGATGCTGATGTGGATAGTCACCTGACCTTCTCGTTACTCACTGATGCACAAGGTTTGTTTCGAATCAATTGCAACACCCTTCTGGTTAATGGTCGTTTAGATTATGAAAGACAGTCAGAGTACATAGTTACAATTCAAGTTCGCGACAATGGGTTTCCGAGCTTATCTGCCACGTCGACGTATAACATTACAGTACTAGACTCAAATGAACCTCCTAAAGGGGTCATTTTACACGGGGGCTGGATTAAGGAGTATGTAAATGGCCCCGAAGGAACACAAAATGGATCCTTTGTTGGAAACCTGTCAACCATTGACGAAGATGCATTTGATAGTCATTACTATGAAGTCATTGAGCCTATTCCTTCTCCCTTCGCTGTCGTCGGATCTTCGTTGGTTGTTGCTAACGCTGGTCTCTTAGACTATGAAAGCCAGAACCAAATACCTGTGAACATTCTTTCCACAGATAAGGGAGGGGCAACCGTCACATCCAGAATTGTAGTTCGTTTGTCAGACGTTAACGAAAGACCAACAGCCATTCTTCTATCAGCGGCTACTTTCACTGAGCATGCGCAAATAGGTACTGTCATTGGCACGCTGAGCGCACGTGACCCAGACCGACTGGGTAACCACACCTTTATCATCCTGACGTCAAACCCAGGAAACTCCTTCCGGGTCATTGGCGACCAGCTTGTTTTGAATAAAGACATTGACTTTGAAACTACCCATCATCCTCTCCGTGTTGTTCTTCGGGTGACGGACAATGGGGGATTGAGTCATGATGAAGAGTTCAATGTCACTATTCTCGATAAGAATGAACCGCCTCAAGCAATAAAACTCACAGCATACGCCTCTTGCTCAGCAGGAGGACAAGTCTGTGTCCCTGAGAACAAAATCATTGGTTATCACATCGCTCGTATCAGCGTTCAAGATCCAGATAGAGGAGACGTACCTTCTTGTGAAGTCGTTAGCGGAGACTTGATCGGTGTTAATAAAGGAATATTAGTAACGAAAGGCAAGATAAACTATGAAGCACTTGCTCCTACACATAACATAAGTGTAGGGTTACAGTGTAGGGATAGAGGTGGACTAAGTATTGAGGAGGCTTTTAATGTTACTGTTACAGACGCCAATGACCCTCCGTCGAACGTCTACATATCTCATTACATTATCAGCTCCAATGCACCTGTTGGAAGTCTTGTTGGTACGTTATATATAGAGGATGAAGATTCTGGGGATTCTCACACTTGCTACTTACTCAACAGTGATCGCAGCCCTTTTGAGATTCATGGGCTTCAAGTGCGCACACGCGAAGTTCTAACCAACGCCACGCATGCGCGCCAGCTTATTCAAGTTTGGTGCCAGGATTCCAATGTGGCTGGGTCTCCGAAGGATATCTACATCGACGTCAAAAACATCGACATGTCAGGAGTCATCAACATAACCCTGGACTCAAATAAGATCGCTGAAAATAAACCCGCGGGCTCATTGGTCGGTCACGTGTTTGCTTGGTCACATGACCCGGCCGAGTCTTTCTCGTTCCAGTTAGATATAAATGATGATTCTGCATTCGCACTAACCAGAGGTAACAGTGATCTTGTGACGACTAGGAGCTTGGACTACGAAAATCGAGCGAACTACACGGTTGTTATTCGTGTCTATGGCAACAGCGGAAAAACAAACTTTGAAAAGTTTATTATTGAGGCAAGTATTGAATTAACAATGTAGGCATTTAACTGGCATTCGTAGCTTTTTTACGCAGTACTTTAGTTTCCTTATTCAATCGTTGTATTCGACAAACCCAAACAGTCCCCACTAGTAACCACTGGTCAAGGGTTTTCTCCGGGTTCTCCGGTTTCCTCCCTCCGTAAAAAGCATCATGTGAGTTGAGTGTTGTATGTTGTAAATATAGAATATAGTGTTAATGCGTGTGGAGGGAACGTCACGGAAGAGCCCCGAACGGGGAGTGATGGGTGTAAAATATAATTCAATATAATTATTATCAGTTTGTTTTGTCATTTCTCGTCGCAGATCATCGATGTTTACGAACCTCCAGACCACCTTGTTCTCCATCATAATTCTGTAAGTGAAAATATCGCTGAGGCGTTAGTCGGTATTGTAACCCTAAAGGACTCGTTCACCATGAACCATGCTGTGATAGTCAGCCTTGTTTCAGACCCTACCGATGCCTTCCAGGTCAGTAATAGTAATAGTAAAGATTAGTATATGCAATAGGACTCCATGCTAAGAAATAATTGGGCGAGAAAAATTCCGAGGACTGACAAAATTGGGTGAGGCCGTAGGCCGAGTCCAATTTGGCAGTCAGAGGAATCTTTCGAGTCTAATTATTTCTCGATTGGAGAGCATAAAATCCCATTACCTATTAATTATATAGCTGCCTAACTAATCCCATATAAGCAAGACCTGTCCAATTAAGAAAATAATTGGACAGTTACCTATATGGGATTAATGAGAAGCTGTATAATTAGAGATATAATTTTATAGTTTCGCGCGCTGTGATTGGTCGAGCGAAGAGTGATTATGAGACGAGGTTTGACAAAGTCAACCCAGCGGCAGTAATAGTAAAACGTTTTTCTTTTTATCCTGAATTTTGTCTTTTCTCTGATATTCAAGTTTACATTATGCTAAAAAAATTATTCACCTAAGGCGGAGTGAATATGGTGAACAATATTCAACAATTATTCGCCGAGGGCGAAGTGATTATCAGGGAATATTTACCTAGACGCAAGTCTTCGAGCGGCGAGGTAAATATTCACCGGTATTCACTGAGCCTGAGGTGAATATAATAGTTTTAGTATTTTCAACACAAATGAATTTGATAAATAACGGAGAAAAAGCTTTTTTTCCCAATTTTATTTATCTCTGCAAGCGGCACACATCAACAAGCAAGCGTGCGCCTTCACTGTCATATTCACCTGTAGGTGAATATAACAGCATTAGACGTAAATTGTGACCAATAAGCTTGCCGGATTTGTTATATTTACTTGTGTAAAAATACTAGAGTACAAACACTATAAGTGTGTAACATAAATACCACTAAATACTGCTAAATTATGCTAATCCTATTGTTTTCTATTGTTTTATTAGCACTATTTACTACTAAGTAGTGCAAAGTGTTGCACACTTTTAGTGTTTGTACTCTAATAACCTATATTAGCTTAATTTTTAAATACGACCCCGTAGACCGGTGTCGTTAGTGTATTACCTTGCTTGATTCTCGCATACCGATGATTTGGCCGAACAAGAGATGTTACAGGAGTATATCGGAAATATTTATTGTGTTCATAATGTGAGATTTATTTTCGCCCAGATAAAGCCATCTGTAGCTCCCTACACATGGAAAATCACAACTAAAACACCGCTGGATTATGAAAAGGCTCAAAGCCACGTGATAACCCTCAACATCCGGGATACCAGAACCAATTCATCCACCAACCAATCATTAATCATCTACGTCACGAACGTCAACGAAGCACCGACAGCAATAAAAATCAATGGTACTCGCGCCTTTGAGAATTCAATTCCTGGGACGCTGGTTGGCTCTATCAAAGTCGAAGACCCGGATGAAGCCGTTGTTGCTCAGCGGTTTAGCTGTGAATTACGTAATGATGCTAGTGGTCGGTTTGAGATACGTGGACTCAACATAGTGGTGGGGAAGTCCCGTGCGTTAGATT
Organism: Actinia tenebrosa; assembly: GCF_029948245.1. Taxonomy (NCBI): domain Eukaryota; kingdom Metazoa; phylum Cnidaria; class Anthozoa; order Actiniaria; family Actiniidae; genus Actinia; species Actinia tenebrosa. Next base: position 1,668,390 of record NW_028292578.1, on the reverse strand, counting down.
ATGAGGACGCTTTGGGGCCGAAGTGTTTGATCGACGTTAAATGCCAGGATCAAGATGAAGAAGCTATTAATCAACAGTTTATCATTAATATTGTGAATGTCAACGAACCACCGACGAGGATATTCTCAATAAGTGACAGGTTTGAGGTGGGTTCCAAGTTTGTTGCTTCATTATATACTTTATTTTATTTTATTCGGCTTCGCTGAATAAAACTTACAAACATACAGCAATGAAGTATTAAAAAAAGTTTACACACACAACATGCACACAATGGCTGGGAAAGCACTACAACATATGCCAATTACAGATACTTTTCGTTTCCTCACTGAATCCTTTTGGAAGAAGTAGATTTTGTAGAGAGATGTTTTAGTAGAGAGAACGCTCAGAAAAACACTCGAAGCACAAGAGAGAACCAAAAAGCAACTCTACTCCCGGGCTCTCTACTCATGCTTATAGGACAAATAGGCCAGGGATTGAACTGAGGTCGTATTTAATTGGTGAGAGGCGAGCGCCGGTCCACCCATGTTTTGCAGTTGTACAGCCGCGGAAAGGAAGCAAACTAAGTGTCAAGCTGTACCAAAATGCTTGCTATTCAATTAAAGCATTGAGATCGGATAAAATCGGTTTTCGTGCACGAGTAATCTGCATGCGATAATGTTACTTTCCATCAATCAAATCAGTCACTGAGAGAGACGAATCACAGAAGCCAAACACATGCTCGTTTTGTTTGTGATGTTTTGGCGTTTCGTTTGGCTAAGAGTAATGGGAGTTGAAAGTTTCAAACTTCCCACGCATTTTTAAAAATTATTTTATAATTTGATCATCGAAATCTTAATCGCCATATTCCAAAGATAGCAAAAGATTCCATAAAGGGTCGTTTTTACGCTTGTTTTTTTCCACGTATTATTCATAGGCTCCAGAAAACCAAAGCCCTGGATATCTCGTTGCTACGTTAGCCACCTTGGACCCGGACAAACAGGATTCATTCACGTACTCTTTACACCATGAGAACTCTTCCACAGTCCCTTTCCGACTACACGGTAACCAACTCATCACCACAACGAGGCTCAACTATGAGTCACGTGATCATTATGACATTAATGTCACGAGTAAGGACAGCGGTAACCTCAGCGTTACTCAGCGTTTAACAGTTGCTGTGGTCGATACTAATGACCCACCAACTGATATTGTTCTTCCTCGAGGAGTCTTCGTTACTGAGAATCAAAAGGTCAGTAAAGTATTATTCTTTGAAGGAGTTTAAATTTTAAAAATACTCTCTGGGCAGAGTGGTCACAGGGATGTAGGAGCTTAATATCTACTGAAGGGGAAGGGGTGGGAGGCTAAAATTAATGGTTGTATAGACAATAGACCTTATTTACCGATACGGCGAACATCTTGAATTCGGGTAAGGTTCCTCACCAATCTATGCTTTTTGAATTTTCTACGTGTTTACCCATTCGGCATCTTATTATTCAAGATGGCCGCCGTATCAGTAAAAAGGTCTGTTGTAAAACTGCGGTGTTTTTAGATGCATAGTTTATCTTATTTTTTGGAAGGGAATGTAGACATTTCTGGCTCTTACCGTTCTACCCTAATCTAGCGTAACAAGCCTTTTGACATTTTAAGCATTTTAGTTAACAGAAAGGTAATTTGAAACATCTTAGTCCTCAATTAATTGGTTAAAGGGAGAGAGAGGTGTTTCGATCTCCAAGTATCGAAAACTGTGCAAGGCAGAACGTGACTCACTTTTCGGGTTTCATGCTTTTCAAATTGAAGTTGGTGTGGTGTAAACGAAGGACGTTAATGAGCAATCTTTTATTCAATGCTGCCAACATTTTGGCAATGACAATGAAAGTGAAGAATGAAAGTATTTTCTTGTCACCTTTCAGGTCGATACTATCGTGGGAGAGCTAAGTACTCTAGATGAAGATCAAGAACAGAAACATGTTTATACCATTCTTACTCAAACTCCTGGTGGGGTACTCGGCATAAAACACACCAACAAACTCTATATACAAGACAACGGTCAGCTAGATTACGAATCAGTGAGGGCTATCAAAATAACTATATCAAGCACAGATAATGGCACGCCTAATCAATTGACGAAAGCTGTTGCCATGGTGATACCAATCAAGGACGTGAACGAGCCTCCTTATGACGTTGAGCTCAGCCGACAAATCGTGTACGAAAATTCGACCATGGGTGCCTATATTGGTGATGTCGTCGTTAAGGACCCCGATACTTTCCCGCAATCCTTTTCGTGCTTACTAATCGATGACGCAGGAGCTCGTTTTATGATCCAAAAAAATAATTCAAAAATTCATCTCCTCACGTCAATGAATGGTATTCCATTGGACTACGAAGCGCAGAAAGAACACAGGATCGTCATCAAATGCACCGACGGGGGAGGGTCTTGGTACCAGAAACAGTTTGTTATCAAAGTCTTAGACTCGAATGACAGGCCCACCAACATAATATTCACTGATTCACAAGGGGATACGACTATGGACCCTCACCCTCCTAACAGAACCACCCAGCTGATCAGCACACCAGTAGTGACCGTTAATGAGACGGCTGAAGTCGGTGTTACCATAGTAACATACGTCACAATCAAAGATGAGGATAATGTAAACAACCCCGCTCAACTGCAGACGCATAAGTGCGTGTTGATAAGTGAGGAGGAAGCAAAGTTGTTTGCTGTTGTTAGTGCGCATGATCCGTCTACTCGTCACAAGCGATCGACTGCCAAAACGAATCAGATACCAAAAGAATTCATAATCCGTCCCGGAACAAACTCCATTCTTGTGCGAAAGGTTTTAAACTATGAGGCTCGCGCTGTGTTTACTCTGTTTCTTAAATGTACAGACAGCGGTCTACCGCCGCTATCAATTGTTTCTTCGTTGCGCGTCCAAGTCCTTGATGTTCCTGAACCCCCAACAGATTTACATCTAACCCCGTCATCTCTTGGAGAAAACTCACCTGACGGGACCCTACTGGGGAACATTTCTGTAACAGACGCGGATGTGCCGAGCACTGGGTATGTGTACGAGATAGCATCCCATGGGGTACCCTTCAGGGTGGTCAGGGACCAAGTAATTGTCTCACGTGCACCATTAGACCACGAGACAACACCAATCATTACTGTTCAAATAACTGTACGTGAAGTAGTCTCTTCGCTCTCCTTTACCAAGAACGTCCATGTGAATATCACAGACATTAACGAAGCACCCACGAGAATCGCTCTCAACGGCAGCAAAACAGCGGTATCTCTCGAAGAGGACTCACCCGTTGGTCATCTCATTGGGTACATAATTGTAGATGACCCTGACAGATATGATTCTCATCTATTATCAATAGGTAGCCCAAACAGCAGTCATTTTCGTATCCATGACAGCAAGCTTTATGTTGGGTCTCAGCTGAATGCCTGGTTTATCAACCGCTACTCCCTATATATCCGCGCGATTGATCGTGGGGGACTAAGTACGACTGGCGTAATTACTGTATTGGTTCAAGAAGTAGATATGTGTTCCAATGGTAGAAATAACTGCAGCGCGTTTGCCATGTGTCTACGGGCTGGACCAGGACAAGCGAAATGTTCTTGTAAACTCGGTTTTAAGGGCGACGGTTATTCTTGCGTCGATATCGATTACTGTGAGTCTGACCCATGTCATCTGGATAACACCATCGGGCCTTGCGAAGATGGATTCGGAGGATACAAGAATTACAGATGTCCCTGTAAGACAGGGTGGTCGCCCCCGAATTGTGACGTCATGGTGAACCGTTGTCGAGCTAAGCCATGTTCTGAGAGCGGTACTTTGAGATGTGAATCTCATGTTAATGGTTACAATTGTCTCTGTAAAGAGGGATTTACTGGCTCACGTTGTGAGACTAATGTTAGTCATTGTTCAGAGCAAAGCTGTCTTCATGGCGGAGCATGCGTAGAAAAGAGGGATGGATTCATTTGTCTGTGCAAGGAACCTTTCACTGGAGTCAACTGTGACACAAATCGTTCAATTTGTCGGGACGACCCGCACATTTGTCCGCGAAACGGGACATGTATCCCGTACTCCGAGAACAGCACGACGAAGTATTGGTGTAGCTGTAATCCCCCTTGGAGCGGGGACTGTGCGGGATGTGCACCGGGCTACGGCGGAGATGATTGTAAGCCGTGTCGATATCCATGGACAGGCGAAAACTGTGAACAAGATTGGAGAAACTGTAAAGAGGACACATGTCAAAATGATGGAACATGTATTCCACTGAAAGGAAAAGATTTCCTTTGTGTTTGTAGTTCTAACTTTACTGGGAAAAACTGCGAGGCTAAACTCACGACGGAGAACTCATCGGAGGGTTCTAATAATAGCCGTACTAAAGATACGACAATATATGCCTTGATTTCGATTTGTGTTCTGCTTTTGTTGGTTTTAGTGATATCTCTTGTAGCGTGGTTGTGGAGGAAGCATAGCAAAAGCAGGTCGAATCACGGGAGAATTGTATTAACTCCAAAAGAGACGAAAGATGTTAGCCCGCCATTTGAAGACATGATGAATACCAACAAATACCAGTTTAGTAACCCAACCTTCATACCTGACCCTCCATCAGAGGAGAACATTTTACGTGAAATATCTCAAGAAGTTCCAGTAAAACTTCAAGATAATAATGAAGAAAATACGAGATTGTCATACAGTACTATCGACTTCAAGACTTCAAGTCCAGTGGCTACTAAGATATTTGACAACCCTCTGTACGAATCTGCCGACCAAGTGATCAGAAAAGAACTCGAAAACAATTCATTGAATCCTCTGTATAGATCTGTGGACCAGGTAGAGAGTAATCATGGTAAACTAGCATTAAATCCGATATATGTCTCAGGAGAACAAGCGATTGAAGTAACGAATAAGCGACTATGGATAGAAGACAGATTTTCACAATGTTAGAGGTTTTTTTCTCAGAACCGTGATCAAATTAACAAATAGACATCAGTTTTTTATGTGTCTGTCCTCTTATTGACGATAAATTGCATCATCAGATTGTCAAAGTAGTGTGGATCCACGAGGCGTAGTCGCTCGTTGACGACAGCTTTATCTGTCTGTCCTCTTAATAATGATAAAAAATAACAAATCAGCGCGCGAGAAATCTGTTAGTTATTGTAAAATAGTTAGTATACTATAGAGGTTAGTAGATATTGGGTGCTTACCATTTACCGGGAAAAACCGGAAATTCTGCTTGCAAAATGAAAGGTATGCATCATTCCCGAAAAGAAAGTCCCGGAAAACTCGGGCCTCCAATTGAAGTCAACCACTTTTCCCGCTCTTTTCGGTTCTTCCGGTAGACGCGTGTACCAGATTTCGAAAGTCAAAGTTTCCCGCTCTTTTCTTACTATTGGCGAATGAATTTCCAACCGGATGGATTGGTTTAGGTGGTAAACACGCCTCATTATCATTGGGTTTTTTATTTGACTATTTTGTACAAAATCACTCTAAATAGACCATAAGATCACAAGGATTTTCATCAGATCGTGAAACAGTTATTGTACTAATAGAGGTTAGTATATTAGCTATTATTATATAGATATCGATGAAATACAAGGTTTTCTCTAGTGTCGAAAACTTGTTATCTTTCACCAGTGGAAGATACCATATCTTTCACACGTGAAGATATCGCTGTTGAATCGGCTTGCTATTTTAATAAAGAATTTTTGAGCTTTTGTTTTATTTAAGTTTCATCGATATCTATATAATAAACAGAACATTACATGGCCGCTTGGAGATACGAATTTTATCTTCTCGTGTTCAATTTAGATATCTCACTCGTTCGCTGTGCTCACTCGTGAGATATCAATTGAACACTCGAAGAAATAGATATTTTGACTATTATACACTAACCACTTGAATTGTTTCACTCTGAGGAAACGTAAAAGGATTTTCTTCTCACCGTAAAATAGTTAGTCGAGTAGACTAATAGACGATGGTAGATCTTATTTCCATTGTTTTCTTTTGTGTCTATTTGACTATTGCACAGAACAACTAGACCAACCACGGTCTGAGGAAAATCACTCCAAATCATCAAACCAAAAACCTTTCAGGTTATTCCCTTGCCTTCTGAACTAAAGCTTCCATAGTCACTATAACCACATATGAAACTATTCAGAACCGAAGGCTAGCACATGGCATGAGGGAGGAAATAACTGAACCCTAATCCATCAGGGGTTATTCCCTTGCCTTCTGGACTGAAGCTTCCATAGTCACTACAATCACATATGAAACTATTCAGAACTGAAGGCTAGCACATGGCATGAGGGAGGGAATAACTGGACCCTAATCCATCAGAGGTTATTCCCTTGCCTTCTGAACTAAAGCTTCCATAGTCACTACAATCACATATGAAAGTATTCAGAACTGAAGGCTAACACATGGCATGAGAGAGGAAATAACCGGACCCTAATCCATCAGAGGTTATTCTCTTGCCTTCTGGACTGAAGCTTCCATAGTCACTACAATCACATATGAAACTATTCAGAACTGAAGGCTAGCACGTGGCATGAGGGAGGGAAAAACTGGACCCTAATCCATCAGGGGTTATTCCCTCGCCTTCTGGACTGAAGCTTCCATAGTCACTACAATCAAATATGAAAGTATTCAGAACTGAAGGTTAGCACATGGTATGACAGAGGGAATAACTGGACCCTGATCCATCAGAGGTTATTCTCTTGCCTTCTGGACTGAAGCTTCCATAGTCACTACAATCACATATGAAACTATTCAGAACTGAAGGCTAGCACGTGGCATGAGGGAGGGAAAAACTGGACCCTAATCCATCAGGGGTTATTCCCTCGCCTTCTGGACTGAAGCTTCCATAGTCACTACAATCAAATATGAAAGTATTCAGAACTGAAGGTTAGCACATGGCATGACAGAGGGAATAACTGGACCCTGATCCATCAGAGGTTATTCTCTTGCCTTCTGGACTGAAGCTTCCATAGTCACTACAATCACATATGAAACTATTCAGAACTGAAGGCTAGCACGTGGCATGAGGGAGGGAATAACTGGACCCTAATCCATCAGAGGTTATTCTCTTGCCTTCTGGACTGAAGCTCCATAGTCACTACAATCACATGAATTAACTATTCAGAACTGAAGGCTAGCACGCGGCATGAGAGAGGGAATAACTGGACCCTAATCCATCAGAGGTTATTCTCTTGCCTTCTGGACTGAAGCTTCCATAGTCACTACAATCACATGAAACTATTCAGAACTGAAGGCTAGCACGCGGCATGAGAGAGGGAATAACTGGACCCTAATCCATCAGAGGTTATTCTCTTGCCTTCTGGACTGAAGCTTCCATATGAAATGAATTCATTTTAATGACTCACAAATATATTTTACAACAATCGTAATAGAATAGTATTAAACAAAACCAATTAAAAAAATTTCACTTGTATGATTTATTTCTTATGATATAGTATTAAGATGAGAATATGTGGACCGCGTAGCACTTATGAAATACATGAAGATATAGAAATATAGATAAGTTATAGTGCTTGGGACCGAGGTTATTCCGGGCGAAAGCCCTTGGAATTAAATTCGAAAAAATAAAATTCGGACCCAGCGAGGTCGGAAATTAATTTTTCCGAATTTAATTCCAAGGGCTTTCGCCCGGAATAACCTCGGTCCCAAGCACTATAACTTATCTATATTTCTATATCTTCATATAGTATTAAGTATTAATAGTATTAAGACGACAAAATTAAAAAATATACTCCATGCTAATTAAGTACTGGGACAACTTCATTAAGAACTTTAGTCAAGGCTCTGTGGGATAAAGACCTCGAGGTTTTCAGTGAAGCATTCTATCTGCACCTATTGAAAACAAAAAGCATTCGATAAGTCGATGATAAAGTAACCTGAAAGAAAATTGTGATTGCTGTCAGAAAAAAGATGATGATGATGGTGTTGTAATAATCGTGATCTCATTGCTGATAATATCAATCAACAGGTACAGAAAATGTCAGTATAGAAAATGTAGACACTGGAGAGAAAATGCGACTGCATTTGATGATAAAGATGATCCATGGTTAATACAGTGATAATGTAAAAAACATCACAAAATGTATAAATTGGTAATGACAACCGCTATTAAATAGCTATATTATTATTATTTACACAGGAATTATTTAAAAAATTGCTACCTTCTACTACTATTACTAGATAATAATGTTGATGGTGATGATGGCAATGGTAATGGCGCAGGGGGAAATTGATAATAGTTATATAAATTATTACTAACAATACTGAACGTATATACTGCTGGTTACCTACTTATGTTGATAATAATTACAGATGATGATGGTGAAGGTGACTTCGAAGTTGTTAAACAGTACGTGCAATACAAACAAACAAACAAACAAACGAACGAAAGGATATATGCACCCAGGACATTCAGCCTGCAGGGTAGGTATTCAGTTTATTTCTATCTAAGATGGAATCAATTTAAGGGTAAAAATGCAAAAACTTTGACCTTTTCTTATATATATATACAAGTATATCAAAACTGAGTAAGTAGTAAGTTTTTTAGTAAGTTTTTTCATCTTTTCACGGTGTATAATTTACCTTTTCATCATTACTATATCAAAAGTATATAAGAAATTATGGGATATAATAATAATAATAACAACTTTATTTAATGAGGGTGGTACTAAATAGTGTACTACACTAATAAACTTGTGGCCCTCAACATAAAACTACTAATATTTACAAATTTAAAAATATAAAATATATGTAATAACAACTATCAACAAGAACTTATCGTATCGTACCTGATATTTTCTTCGAGTTATCCATAACTAGGGCTTTCTCAAAACAATATCAGGAATGATATCCCATAATCTCTGAGGTGCTTTTGAAGTACGAAAGGGTCAAAGTTTTTGAATATGGCTTTTTGTATGTATATGTATGTATATATATATATATATAAATTTTGATTTTGAGAACATAAATCAACAACTACAAATTAAACCATTTCTATTACGTAAGATATCAAAGGTTAACACTCTGTCGTTGTGTACTGATCCTGTAACGTTTGATGATTTAGGAATAACTAATATCGAAATTAATAGCAATATATTTTTATTATTAAAGCTAATGTGGAACTTTATTAGTGCAAGTCTCTTGAGAACGGACCTTGTAATGGTCGTCATTGGAGCAATTTTTGCACATTCCAATATTAAAATGTAAAAAGGGTGAAATACAAATTTAAGATGGATGTAGTGGCAAAATAAATGTAATTCCAGGCTAGGAAAATAATGAATATGATTTATCACTTATTAATTAAGGTACCGTTCTGATTGCGTCAATGGTAGGACACACTGCATCATAAATTAATAAAAGCATGGCCAAATAAATATCACGATAAAGAGTTCCATCACCTACCCTGGTACAACTTTCTTGCATCACTGGCATGCCACGTGATGAGAGCTGCAATCCTACTACTTCATTCTCCTGCAAAGAGTAAAAAAGATACATCACGTATTAATAAAAGCATGGCCAATTAAATATCACGATAAAGAGTTCCATCACCTACCTTGGTACAACTTTCTTGCATTACTGGCATGCCACGTGATGAGAGCTGCAATCCTACTACTTCATTCTCCTGCAAAGAGTAAAAAAGATACATCACGTATTAATAAAAGCATGGCCAATTAAATATCACGATAAAGAGTTCCATCACCTACCTTGGTACAACTTTCTTGCATTACTGGCATGCCACGTGATGAGAGCTGCAATCCTTTTACTTCATTCCTCTGCAAAAAAGAAAGATATATCGTGTATTAATAAAAGTATGGCTTCAAAAAGATCACTAAGGAGTTCCATTACCCTAGTACCACTTACTTGCATGCAACGTGATGAGAACTTTGGGGATTTTGCTTCGTTTTTCTGCAGAAAGGAAAAAAGATTCGTCATTTATCACTGTCCAATTTCCCTAGAAAAACATCAAAGAAAAACCGTTTTCCCATTCAACCCGCACACGGAAAGAAAACCGTAATCTTGTCCAACTGAACCTTCTTTTGAAGAAGCCTGATCATAAAAGCCTCCTCACTAAAACTCTCGACAAAAGAAAAAAACATTTTATGAACAAAAACCGCATTTAAACTGCATTTGAGGCTCGGATAAATTTAAGTTTACAACCGTAGTACAACAGCACAGCGAAAGGAAAGACTTGCAAACGAAAAATATAAAATTATACTTCATCAGTTGTATGATAAAAGCATTACCGACATTAGATCTTGCTTATCGCAATGGATAGTCTCTTTACTAAATATTTTGTGAGTTGTCTTAATATCGAAACAATGAAATACTGAGAAACAGAATACATGCATGACGCTCTTTACGTCGTGGCAGCCATAACCGAGTCGAAAGAGACGCAACAATCTGAAAATATTTTCTTAAATTCGACCGACATACTGGCTATGAAAAACAGAAATTATTATTAACATTATCAGTGATAGATTTTGTGAAAAATATTTTTAAAATTTAGTATAGACTTACCATAATAAGCTACCAACGTTAAAAGTTCTTCGACTGCTAGAAACACCCAAGATGGCGAGTTTGTGCTCTTCCTTTTGGCTATTTCACGTGACACCGACATCCCGAATTAAATAACGTCACCTTCGTCTGAAGCCACCGGGTTAAGGTTAGGGTTCGGGATGTCGTTTTGAATCCCACGAAATAGCCTATACCTTCCCTTCTCTCTAGTTCGCTGCGGTCACAGCGCCCCGAGAAGGGAATGGTTTCCTCGTTTTTCGTTGTCGCATGTTCAGCTTAATTGATGCTTGGCATTCTCATCTCGCGCAACTTTTTGTTACAACTCGGCATGTTGTTGTGTCAGATGTCTTCTTCAGATTGAGCTTACCGAGCCCTGTTAAGAAAATTAAAATGATTCAATGTTTTTAAAAGCTTGAATTCTTTTCATTAGCAGCTCGGTTTGATGAATGGACGATTTAAGAAAATAAACGTATTCAAAGATCGATGACTGAAAGTTGGAAGCGATTCATCAAAATGCGCAAAAAAGTCGAAAAACGAGCGATAATCTCCCATTTGAACATCTTGGAACGACATCCTAAAACTATGTCTTCGCCGCGCATTTCTTAAATTATTTAGTTTTCGATCATAAATATGGTTTAAAATCATTATTTGGTGAACATTCATCGAACCTTCGCAATCTCGGTTTTTTGTTTCGAAATCTGCACCGTTGACGCCATTATAATTTCATTTATTAGTATTCACTTTGTTTTCGCTTTCCAAACTCTATTCTGTGCATTTTTAAAACTTTTTTTGTTAAACTTACCAGAGCCTGGCTTACGTAGTTCAATCGCTTTTTCAATCGCATGGCGACCTTCTTCTTCCCGAGCCTACGCAAGTAGTCCCAATCTACTATTCCTGTAAAACAAAACAAACAGCTATTTTTCTGGCATACAAAGCAACTTTCATTTTCTTTTAAGACATCAAAAGTTCTGGCAAACGAAAAAGTTAAGAAATGTTTATAACTCAAGTTTTCCACAACATGGTTTTAGCCGAATACCTGTTTGTGAGCCTTCTACTCTTCATTCAGTATTAAGCACTCCAGAGATAGGACAATTTCTTGGGTTCATCCTTGGTCGACTTTGTAAATGTCGCTTTCATCTTGCTAAGCTATTCCAATAATTCAAAACAAAAAATAACAACTATACAGTACCAACGACAAAGATCCAAGCAATTCAGATTTGGCGACTAAAATATATAAATAAAAATATTATTAATGGACGAAAAAAATCAGTATCAAGTCTTTGTTGCTTGCTTTGATATGATGATATGACATTGCAGAACTTTTTTAGGAAGGCAATCAATTTTCTCTTACCAGATACACAGCTATTTCTTTTCACCTACAGGTTTTGGTTTTTATCCCACTGTTTGTGGCGACACTTCTTGGAAACCTAGTTGTTCATTGGAGCACAAATCGACGAAATTAAAATTAAAATCATGAGAAGCATCAGCTTTCAAGTATTAAGTTTTAAAAACAATTTGTATTTTCAATATCAAATATCAAATATTCCATAGTTACTTTTACCGTAAATGTAGTGAATCAACATAGCCATCCGCGGTCCTGATCCACAAACTGCCGACGTAAAGTTTACTTTTAACAAAGTTAACATAGGACATTCGGTGATTTGGGATTAAACTGGCCAATGGTCGATCTGCAGTCTTAAATTGGCCGGAACTTTTTGACAGTCAAAATAACGTTCCCTTATTTCACTCAACTGTTTAAAAAATCCATAATTATACGATTCAGAGGCCAGATGCAGATATTTGTACCATCTGTACTAAGTTTTTGTTCAGTTTTCGATTGTTTCATCTAAAGTCTTGACGATACTCAATGGTCAGTTTCAATGCCATCTAAAGCCAGCTACAGTCGGTGATTTGGGATGAAATGACTTGTCGATCTGCATTCTTAAAAATTGGCCGGAACTTTTTGACAGTCAAAATAACGTTCCCTTATTTCACTCAACTGTTTAAAAAATCCATAATTATACGATTCAGAGGCCAGATGCAGATATTTGCCCCCCCCTCTGCCCCCCTCTTTACTAAGTTTTTGTTCAGTTTTCGATTGTTTCATCTAAAGCCTTGACGATATTCAATGGTCAGTTTCAATACCAGCTATTTGGCAGTTGAATTAACAGAAGGTTTGTTTTCATTTAGTAACTTTTTTGGAAACGCTGCTGTTTTCATTAAAAAATTGTTCCCAAGTCGTGATTGGTTTTCTATTTGGAGGATATCAGCCGTCTGCGTGTTTGTAAGTTCCACCTAAAATACAAAAAATAACAATAATATCACAATAATAATGAAAATCTAATAAATAAAAAGAATAAAATGAAACTATAATCTATACTATTCCTCGATTGCACGTTGGTGATATTTAACAAAATATTTGTTATAAGTCATTCATTGTTGACCACGCTACGATAGTGAATATATAGAGGATATAACACGCATGGCCGGATACGGATCGATATTAACTTCGAGAGTTGAAATGATATTTTCACATGTAAAGGTATCAATGTTTAGTAGTAGACAAAAATAGATACTTCATCGAAGATTATATATTAGTATTATTTATCTTTCATCATTAGATATTGATAATTCATAATACTTATCTTAATATGCCAATTTTAAATATATACGTCAAATATATAATAAAAACCTTTGCCCCGAGCTAAAGCATAACACAAGAGAAGTAAAGTCAATGTTTTGACAGACCCAGCGACGTCATGCCAGACATCATCAATGTGGTCAGCAGTCATGCGTGGTTTCGAAGGTAATATCCGAACTAAAATGTGAAATAATTTTGCATTTTTATACGCCACCAACCAGGTGAATCTATAAATCGTAGTAATAATGTAATCGCTACTATATTATGGATCACAAAGCAGTGTTTATGGACCATGATTACCCACTATCAGGGTCTTAAAGGGAAGGTCCGGATCCCGAATGCTATTGTTTCCCAAAATCTCGCGCCCCGAACATTTAATTCGGTAATTCCCGAGTCACGGCCGATGTCAATACCCCGAATCACGTAAGATTTTTTCTAGTTTCCCGGTTCCCGCGTTATATTTTATCCTTTTCCCGGATAACTTTAATTTATAATGAATCATGAAACCTGCTCTTTTGAACTGCAAATGAACTTATTGTTATCTTTTTATTGAAAAATATATGTTCGATATAATAAAATACCTATAAGATTCATCCTCGCCTATTATGGCAGATATTCTTAAAAGTCCCGACTTCATTATTCTGCCATAACAGACTCGCATGAATGATCAATAAGTGTATAATGTACAGTGAAAGCCATTTTGGGTAAAATGCTTATGCCATAAAATCAAAATCCTCGAAAATATCAATCTTTAAATCCAAATTTCAATCCCTTCCCCTTGCCCTTGCCCCCTTGCCGTTCGTCAGAATGCACTTTAATTTGGAGGACATAACAATAGGTTTCCAATTGCCCTATTTCACTATGACGTCACTGCTTGTTTATGTGGGGGATATAATTGCCAAGTCCAATAGAAAATTCAACAAAATTTGCTCCTAGCGAAACAGTTTAATCTAAAATGGCCTGGTTTTCAGATATAATATGAGAGAATTCTTTTCATAATCAAGCAGTGATTTTCTTTTCTTGAAGAAAGGCTGTTGTACAAGGCTAAAATCTTGTTATTCGGAAAGTTTAACTTGTTTGGAAGTGAAGATGACCGATGAAAGTGGAATCAAAGTGTTAACCCAAAGCAAATATTTCCCATATATTTTCTATAAAAAAGCCTTACAAAGCAACATTCTATCACAAATGCAACAAAACATCTTTGTACAATTGAAACTTATACCGCTTTAAACAGGCATTTTATCACAGTACATCAGTTTCTAACTGTTTAAAAAAGGTTTTGAGTGTTAACCCAAAACGAAAATTGGGATCAAAACTCATAGGAAAGTCTAGTTTTTGGCGCTTTTTGCCATTATTAATCTGCGGGGTAGTATATTAATCTGCGGGGTAGTATATAGGCACCCAAATTCAAGCCCTGATAATTTCTTGCAATGCTTGTCTTCACTGCAGATTTCATAAACATTCTAAATTCCAACTTTTTTGAGCCTCATATTATAAAACCAACTAGAATTACTGATCATACTTCGACTCTAATAGACAACATCTTTTTTAATGCAATTGACTTTAATTTCACAAGTGGTAATATAACCTATGATCTATCAGATCATTTGCCTAATTTTCTGATTATTGATGAATTTAAAAAGGTAAACTCTAGAGAACCAGTTTATAAACGTGACTTTTCAAAAGTCAACAAGGAAGCAATTATTGATGAATTAAAATTAGTTGACTGGCAGCAAACACTACAACCTTGCTCTAATGTAAACGAAATGTTTGATTCATTCTATTCTACAACGTCTGATATAATTAACAAGACCATCCCGCTGAGAAAGCTCTCACGCAAGGAGATTAAATTTAATAATAAACCTTGGAGAACTAAAGGATTAAAAATCTCCATCAGAGAAAAATGTAAATTGTATAAACAATATTTGAAAAACAGAAATGCAAATATATCACTTAAACATAAAAATTATAGAAATGATTTAAACTCCTTGTTGAAAATTGCAAAACAAAATTATTATCAAGAATATTTCAAAGCAAGCTTAGGCAATTCCAAAGCTACTTGGAAAGGTATCAGAGAATTGATCTCATCAAAGAGAAAAGATGTATGTGCACCTTTTAAAATTATAAAAGATAATCAAGTCATAAATGAGCCTAGCAAAATTGCTGATGAATTTAATGAATATTTCACTGGTATCGGTGAGCATTTAGCCTCCAACATCCTTTCACCAGAGGGATCATATAAATATTTTTTAGAAAAACACATGAGGAATAGCTTCTACTTAAAAGCCACATCAACTGAAGAAATAAGCAACTGCATTCTTTCCTTAAATGGGAAAAAAGCAACTGGACCCTACAGTTTACCCATTTACATCTTAAAAAGCTTTCATGAGATAGTGTTACGCCACAAAATGTAATAACTCGCACAAAATGCAATAACAACGCAAAATGTAATAACTTTTGACGCAAAATGTAATAACTTCAATAACGCATTTTAAATATCCAGAAAATCAATATTTGCTCGGTATACGAACCATACCAGATGACAGATGACTAAGATAAATATTCATGTTGAATACGCGATTTCAACGTGTGGATTTTACAAGGCAAGTCCACTCACTCCAACAGTAGTATATTTGAGGGGAAAATCAGCAACTCTTCATAAATATCACCAATATCAAGCCAACTCAGGATCAACATACTTCAATTATTTTAATGATTGAAGTATGTTAAAACTATGCTATTGAATCCCGACATGTCTCATGGATAAGGGCTAGTTTATTATTCATTATTGCATAGTTAATTGACTATGGCGCGCCAAACTAGACAAAAATACTTCTTCAAGAAATATAAGACTAGTTGTGAGAAATATAAGACTTGTTGCCGAAATATATGACTTGTTGTCGAAATATAAGACTTGTCGAAATATATGACTTGTTGTCGGAAATACAAGACTTGTTGCCGAAATATATGACTCGTTGTCGGAAATACAAGACTTGTTGCCGAAATATATGACTTGTTGTTGAAATATATGACTTGTTGTTGAAATATATGACTTGTTGTTGAAATATATGACTTGTTGTTGAAATATATGACTTGTTGTTGAAATATATGACTTGTTGTTGAAATATATGACTTGTTGTTGAAATATATGACTTGTTGTTGTAATATATGACTTGTTGTTGTAATATATGACTTGTTGTTGTAAATATATGACTTGTTGTTGAAATATATGACTTGTTGTTGTAAATATATGACTTGTTGTTGTAATATATGACTTGTTGTTGAAATATATGACTTGTTGTTGAAATATATGACTTGTTGTTGAAATATATGACTTGTTGTTGAAATATATGACTTGTTGTTGAAATATATGACTTGTTGTTGAAATATATGACTTGTTGTTGTAATATATGACTTGTTGTTGTAATATATGACTTGTTGTTGTAATATATGACTTGTTGTTGAAATATATGACTTGTTGTTGTAATATATGACTTGTTGTTGAAATATATGACTTGTTGTTGTAAATATATGACTTGTTGTTGAAATATATGACTTGTTGTTGTAATATATGACTTGTTGTTGAAATATATGACTTGTTGTTGAAATATATGACTTGTTGTTGAAATATATGACTTGTTGTTGAAATATATGACTTGTTGTTGAAATATATGACTTGTTGTTGAAATATATGACTTGTTGTTGTAATATATGACTTGTTGTTGAAATATATGACTTGTTGTTGAAATATATGACTTGTTGTTGAAATATATGACTTGTTGTTGAAATATATGACTTGTTGTTGAAATATATGACTTGTTGTTGAATATATGACTTGTTGTTGTAATATATGACTTGTTGTTGAATATATGACTTGTTGTTGAAATATATGACTTGTTGTTGAAATATATGACTTGTTGTTGAAATATATGACTTGTTGTTGAAATATATGACTTGTTGTTGAAATATATGACTTGTTGTTGAAATATATGACTTGTTGTTGAAATATATGACTTGTTGTTGAAATATATGACTTGTTGTTGAAATATATGACTTGTTGTTGAAATATATGACTTGTTGTTGAAATATATGACTTGTTGTTGAAATATATGACTTGTTGTTGAAATATATGACTTGTTGTTGAATATATGACTTGTTGTTGAAATATATGACTTGTTGTTGAAATATATGACTTGTTGTTGAAATATATGACTTGTTGTTGAAATATATGACTTGTTGTTGAAATATATGACTTGTTGTTGAAATATATAACTTGTTGTCGAAATATATGACTTGTTAAATATATGACTTGTTGTTGAAATATATGACTTGTTGTTGAAATATATAACTTGTTGTCGAAATATATGACTTGTTAAATATATGACTTCATTGGCGCCTGCAGTCTTCGATCAGCGGCACTACAAATGGCGAACCTGCGATAATGCGGGTTAGCGGGTACTCGAATATAGTTAAAGATGGCGGATTTGTCTGTACTTCTTGACGTCTTACAAACTGGAAAACAAATTTGCGAAGAAGTGAGAAGGAACGTTTTTGTTGCGGATAGAGAGACTGCTGCGAAACTAAGGAATAATTGTGTTCAACTTATCATTGCCCTTGTTGTTGCAACCAGACGAATGCTATTGGACGAAGGAGACCGAAATTTTATCGACGAGAATGTCACTCTGTTAATTTTAGAAATACAGAAATATATTTTAATGTTTGACGAACGATTCACGGAAAAGGAAGAACATGAGACGCGTTATTCTTGCCCTATAGATTCCGGTGTTCGTCAAGGTCGACCAAAATTCCTCATCCCTTGCCAACAGCTAGAAGGGTTGAGGTCTCTTGGGTTTTCATGGATTGCTATAGCTAAAATGCTGGGTGTATCGGAAAAAAACAATCAAACGTCGACGGGAGGAGTACAATATGTCTGAGCATCCTGTACTGTTTTCTGATATCACTGATGATGAACTGGACAGTCTTGTTAAACATGTTCTGGAAATGTCACAGAATTCAGGAGAGCGTATGATAATGGGATGGTTTAAGGGAAGAGGCATTCATATCCAAAGATGGAGATTAAGAGAAGCAATATCACGTGTGGACCCAGTTGGTCGAGAGCTTAGAAGGAAAACAGTCACCAAAAGGAGAGTGTATTCGGTTTCAACTCCAAATGCATTGTGGTAAGTTTATTTACTTTATAATTTCTACAATATAAGTTACAATCAGGTCTTTCCATAGACCCCTTGCACTGATTCCCTAGAGGGACTGTTGTGGGGTGACAATACAAAAGCCAAAAATTATCATTTGTTTTGTCTCCCAGAACAATTCCTCTTGGGGAATCAGTGCAATACAAGGGGTCTGATGCAGTTATCATTACTATCTGTCCTGTGGAAGAGGTTTGACACAGCCATCCTCAGTCTGTTATATTGTCCCCATATCTGGCTGATAACACAAACCTTGGGCTTCATAATTTATTAGCTAGAAGGTTCAACTTTATTTCATTATTTGCTTGGTATTAATTTTGAACAAAATCCACCGAATGCCTTGGGAATTTGCGGAACCAGCACAACTGGTTATGGTGGTCATCTTTATTTCTCTTTATTATTATGATTTTTTCTTCTAGAAATTTGTAAAAGGAAAAAGCAGCATGTCTTTGATGCATACTTTGGATTTATATACTATACTGGGGTATTGTTATTAGTTTGTAATGATCGAATAGGAAGAATAACATTATCTAATTGTTATTTATTGCATATTTCAAGGCACCTCGATGGACATCACAAACTGATACAGTGGTGTATTGTCATTCATGGTGGCATTGATGGGTTTTCCAGATCTGTAGTATTTCTTCAAGCATCAACTAACAATACAGCTAAGACTGTCTTAGAACTTTTTCTCAAAGCTACTGAAGTATTCCATTGAACGTTCTGTTCTTAGACCTGATTGTAACTTATATCGTAGAAATTATAAAGTAAATAAACTTACCACAATGCATTTGGAGTTGAAACCGAATACACTCTCCTTTTGGTGACTGTTTTCCTTCTAAGCTCTCGACCAACTGGGTCCACACGTGATATTGCTTCTCTTAATCTCCATCTTTGGATATGAATGCCTCTTCCCTTAAACCATCCCATTATCATACGCTCTCCTGAATTCTGTGACATTTCCAGAACATGTTTAACAAGACTGTCCAGTTCATCATCAGTGATATCAGAAAACAGTACAGGATGCTCAGACATATTGTACTCCTCCCGTCGACGTTTGATTGTTTTTTTCCGATACACCCAGCATTTTAGCTATAGCAATCCATGAAAACCCAAGAGACCTCAACCCTTCTAGCTGTTGGCAAGGGATGAGGAATTTTGGTCGACCTTGACGAACACCGGAATCTATAGGGCAAGAATAACGCGTCTCATGTTCTTCCTTTTCCGTGAATCGTTCGTCAAACATTAAAATATATTTCTGTATTTCTAAAATTAACAGAGTGACATTCTCGTCGATAAAATTTCGGTCTCCTTCGTCCAATAGCATTCGTCTGGTTGCAACAACAAGGGCAATGATAAGTTGAACACAATTATTCCTTAGTTTCGCAGCAGTCTCTCTATCCGCAACAAAAACGTTCCTTCTCACTTCTTCGCAAATTTGTTTTCCAGTTTGTAAGACGTCAAGAAGTACAGACAAATCCGCCATCTTTAACTATATTCGAGTACCCGCTAACCCGCATTATCGCAGGTTCGCCATTTGTAGTGCCGCTGATCGAAGACTGCAGGCGCCAATGAAGTCATATATTTAACTAGACGCCCTAAAGGCGTATACTCGGGCTACCTGTGTATAATAGAATGTAGAACTTTAAAGGGAAAACAGAGAGCACTAGTTAATGGAAATGGTACTGGAATTGAGAATTAGATTGCATTTCTGATAATCGGTTTTGTTTTTCTGTAGTACCCATGGAATTGTACCATGTCTGGCTGTTATTGCGCATGTCTGATAATCGGTTTTGTTTTTCTGTAGTACTCATGGAATTGTACCATGTCCGACTGTTAGTGCACATGTCTGATAAACGGTTTTGTTTTTTATTAGTGTCCATGGAGTTGTACCATGCTCGACTGTTAGATCGCAAACGTGAAAGGTTATTTTCTCTTTTTCCAGAATTCATAGACCTATACTGTTCTGCTTTTTGAGACAAATGTTGTTTCTTAAGAGCAGGTTCCATGTTTGCATAGCTTAGCTTGTATTTCTCAGCAGTCTTGTTTTTTTGTGCATTTGATTTGTGTTTCCTTAGAATACTTTGTCTTGTAGTGTTTGACAACTGACTTGAGCATGATAGAAATAAAATAGAGAAATCTTGCTCATCGGATTGAACTGTTTTTGTTGTAATATCCATCATTTTCTGTACTAAGGTGGATACATTTTTCACTTTTTCGAATACATTGAAGTCTCCATTATCATTTAACATCATGAGATTGAAGTCAGTGGTCCTGGATTTATGTTGAAAGATGCAACAAACACAAGAAGTCGACAGCCATGCTAAAAATCCTGTATTACAATGTATATTATTTATTATTATTTTCTGGAGTTCTAATTTACTTGTCTCATGTTGTTAGTTCAATTTGATTTGTTTTGTAAATTATAAGTCACCCTGATATCTACATCATATATCTGGAGGCTTGCTGGTAAATCATTGATTGTAAGGTACTGTTTGTTCAAGCTTTGATTATAAAACATGTTGCCATGATCAGAAATGGAGTCCAGGGTGTCTGAATTCCAATAGCTACAGGCTTTAATGACAGAAAAACAAATACAATAAAATGATAGAGCACAGCAATGCCTCAAAAGAATACTACTGGTATTATTGGTATTTAAATTTGTTTTTCCACTCTTGTTGCTTTGCCGATCATTACCTGTAGCTTTGCAAATCACTTCACTCAGCTGTTCAGCTGTGTGGATTTCTGGATTTTTATATGAATTTTCAGTAGCATTGCTTTGTATACACATTTCTGTGATATGGACTCCTCTGAGTTCAAATAAACCTGTTGAATTATCATACAAACTTTGAAAGTAATTTATTAAAGCATTCAAGTCATCAACATCTAGGAGTACACAAGTACCTTGAGGATGGGGGAGGCCATATGAATTACGAGCATGAGAGTCAAATATCTTAAATCTGCCATCATCATGACAATAAATAGCTACTGTACTACAATGAATAGTTAAAAGAAATGACTGATAATTTTCTCTAACTAAAATTTGCAAAGCATTGCCCAAGGGCATACAATAAATGTAATCAACAGTAGATGACACATCATGTACATTACCAGTATAGCTTGGACTGTATTCCAGCTGGTAATTAGTTTCTAATACTGTTACCATACAAGGTAATTCTGTCAAAAGTAAAAAGTCTTGGTTGTACAACCTTGATAAAAGACAATATAACTCATTCCCAATATTCATAATGTTTACTAGGTCTCCTGAAGATCTTAATGAACTCCTATGTTTATATATCAATGCACACAATGACATCACTACACATTGACGACCAGCATTTGACCCAAATAATGCAATGTTACCTTGAGAATATGGAGCAGAAACTGTTTTGTTGGGATCAGTTACTGTGTATGGGCCAGGATTTTTTTCTACGTCTCTGCTCAGGGTAAACTTACTGTGATTGATTCTGTGATTGACACTTTTGTAAACATGGGATAAACCAGCATATTTTTGTGAACCTGGATTTGTCAAGAGTGGCAAGTAATAAATAAGCTTATAACTTGCATTTATTGCTCTTTTGTGTAAGTAAAAAAGTGATTTTCTAGAACATAATTTCCTCCGTCTGGGTAAAGCACTACCATGGCCAGTGTTTTTCTTAAACTTTCGATGACAACTTTTGACATATGATTTTACTTCTTCGGGATTGAAATTACATTTATTAAGAAAACAATGAATTCTAGATGACATGGGTACATTATTGACCACATACTTACGAACCTTTTTCCGTATTTTTCTGCTTTTGTGCAAAAGTTGGGTGAGTCGTTTAACTGGGACTCTACTTGGTTCTCGATCACGCGAAACAACACGAGGCTTGTGCTCAACATACTGATGAATATGAAATTTAGCATAGCGAGACCTGCATTCCTCTAATAAATGTGACTCTTTATTGGGATAAACAAATACAGATAATTGTACAGCTTTTTCAAACACATCGCAGTCATTTTGTAAAGAATCTACGAAAGTCTTGGTCGAGGTATTTATGAAATGTACAACAAGAACCATGCACAGGGCAGCGATCAACACGCTCGCTACTGATAGTTCAAAGAACGATAGAGTGTTGAAAAATATATTCAAAATCGTAAACGAAAACAATACAATAAATAAAAGACTTATCCTCACTGTCAATGATATATGTCCAAGGCTTCTTGATTCTGGAAACGCATTAAATGTTATCTTGGAAGATTTCAATATGGCGTCCATGTTGTTTGGGATATTCAGTTTCCTGTCTTTCTCATCTTCTTTGTCAATGAAGTTCCTGCTTACTAAAGAGTTAGTATTTGTTCTTTCGTTCGAGTGTCTTTGAGTACATTTGACTTTGTATTCGTTTGAGTTTCTTTGGTATTGTTTTGAGTATATTTGGCATTGCTTTGAGTATTATTCTTTCTGGTATTCTTTTGGGTTTTGAGTTCGCGGAACGACCCGTTTCGAAACTGACGCTCGACATCTTTTAGAGTGGGTCTACCGCGAACGGCGTGTGCTTTTGTATGTATTTTGAGCGCCTCAGCAGAACAGCAAGTCGCCATTACTTTCCAATAAGTTTTCAAGATAAAGCACGAGAAGCAGCTAGCAAGATAAGCAAAAGGAAAAAGACCTACAGAACCAAGGGCGCTAGGGCAAAAATTGGTGTTTTTTTAGCCGTTAGACTCCGTTATATTGGTGTTTTTTAGCCGTTAGAAACTGTTTAAACTGTTACTTATCTGTTCTGTTATGTGCTGGCTTGATTTATTCAGTTTTCCCGTCTATATACGGCAAAAATACTGCTGTGACCAACGGTCCAATCGTATGTAACGAACTACTGTATCCTATACCTGCCTCGTGACCGCTTACGTAAGCGTACGCGTCGGTTAATAAGTTAATAAGTTAATCCAAATCCCCTAGAATAACCAAAAATGAAAAATGTTCATTTTTGGTTATTTTAGGGGATTTGGATTAACTTATTAACTTATTAACCGACGCGTACGCTTACGTAAGCGGTCACGAGGCAGGTATAGGATACAGTAGTTCGTTACATACGATTGGACCGTTGGTCACAGCAGTATTTTTGCCGTATATAGACGGGAAAACTGAATAAATCAAGCCAGCACATAACAGAACAGATAAGTAACAGTTTAAACAGTTTCTAACGGCTAAAAAACACCAATATAACGGAATCTAACGGCTAAAAAACCACCAATTTTTGCCCTAGCGCCCTTGACAGAACCTTCGAAAAGCAAAGCAAGTCACATGACTTGTGGTAACCCGCCTCGTTTTCATACTTGCAGGGGAACACCGCAGACCGCCGAGCATCGCAGGCTTACACACTTTCGACAACGTCGATAGATAGATAGATAGATAGAAAACCGAAACCTAGACTCGGTCTACCTTGCAGGTAGCCCGAGTAATAAAAAAACCTAAGTTTCTTTCTAAGTAGACCTCTGACCTTCTAAGATTGTCAAATTTCAAGTTGTCACATCGATTGGTATGACAAGAATGGTTGGTAGTATAGCTCGGTAATGCCGACCCAGTCGGTGTCGGACAAACGCAGACCGCAGACTGCAGACCGCAGACTGCAGACTAGATATATTTGATAATAATTATCGTTTTGAATTTGTATCAATTTGTATTGTATTTTTTTCCCCTTACAAACCTATTATATTGCAAATTATATAATAAAAATATAAAAGTATATAAAGGTACCGAACTATTTGTGTGATTGAACACTGTCGCCACTGTTGTCTCGTTCAGCGCGTTACAATGAAAATAGTCGTAGGTATACATCTCTAAAATACATGTTCATTATATCATGTTCTATATACTAGTAAACATGTTTATATATTTTCTTCTTTTCTTCTTTTGGTCATGTCATTAAGAGTGCATGTCAGCAAAAATCAAACAAATTCGATATTTCGCGGCCACGGTTGAAAAATTGATTTTGCTCAAATTTTGTCCAGATGTACTTTATTATATCACAAAATGCACTGCATAGTTTTTTAAGGAAAAAATATTTTTATTTTTGAGAAAATGCCGTTTTAAAAAGCCCTCCCGAAATCGCCATTTTAGCGGCCAAAATTTGCGTTGAGTTTACCGACCGAGTTCGGTACAAAAATCGATTCTAATCAACTTAAAATCCCTAAAACCGTGTTCTATGCTATATAAATATCCGGTTACGTGACTTACAGGAAATTTGAGTTACTTTTTGTGACATAAATAATCTTAGTTTTAAGACTCGTGATTCTAGGTGATTGACGATATCCCCCAAACAAAATCGATTTTCACCATGCGATAAAGCTCCAAATCCAACAAGCTTCCGAGGGTTAGTTCTTTAAGAAACAAGCTTTCAATCGATGTAAACATTTCTTTGGGCAAACAAATGTTTGTTACGCGACAGGTCATTCAAATCTTCAATTTTTGACCTTTCGAAGTCATACGCCATAATTTCCCATCACTCACAAAATCAAAGAATCTCGCCTGGCTAATCTCTTATTCTTACTGTTTTACCTTTACAGGCCAAAAAATACACTTGTTATAGCATTTCTTACCTTTTTAAGGCGAAAATGTGGTCTATTAACCTCGGTATTCGTTATAATGGTATCACAAGTCTTGACCATTATCTGTCAGTTGATACCTTCCGTTTACTATCCAATATGTCAACGGTTCAGCGCTTACTAAACGGCGTTTAAAACCCTTGTCGAACAGTCAAGATTGTTTTCCTTTTTATCTGAAGTTCTACGATATCATAATATATCAATATGATTTCAAAATTTATGGTACAGCTGAATTTCCGTATCGAATTTAGAGTACGTAAATAAATGGCCTGGGATTATATGCTAATCATAGACTACGACTTTCTAGGGTAGGGACGGTATGTCCCATTTGCCTTTCTCTGACATCCCAGCGCTTACTAAAAGTGATTTAAAGCCTCTGATTAACTGTTAGATCGGCTTATATCGTCAAAGTCATAGTTCATGATCTGCAAAATAATATAATTTGAATTAGTTACAGAAACTGTGTACACAGGAAGCCCAATTGGCGGCGGGGAAGAAATTGGGGGGGGGGGGGGGGGGGGGGGGGAGGGGGAGGTTAAGCTATGAAATAATAATGATGATGATGATGATGATGATGATTATAAACAAACAATAAGACAGATCAAAGAAATAACTACCTTTTACGGCTGCAATTGCCAATTAACTCCATAAGCAAATCAACATATTGCTGTTTTCTTGTTCCCTTGATTGAAGAGGTATCCTGCTCATAAAAAGTGCATATTTCTTGCAGCATTGCTATGGAGAACTTTGAAAGCTTCGAGCTTGTAGCTAGTTCGCAGAGATTGTGAGCTTCAAACATGATGGGATGACCGAGTCCGATTTCCTTAATTATGTTGTGTGCAAGCTCTTCAAACTCTTCCTCGTCGAGCCTTGCCTCCTCATCTTCCTCCATCTCGTCTTCTAAGTCCACGTCATCCACTTTAACCTCCCTTCTTTTCTTAGCAAGACGTGAGAAAAAACTTTTTATCTGCTTTGGTGTGAGGTACTCACTTGAATTAAACATAAAAGAGCCATCAAGGTTTCTTGCCTTTCTCATAGAATTAGATACGGTGTTAGCATCCACTTTGTGCCCTGTCTGCTCTCCAAGATCGAACATCTTGGTAAGATAGTCCTTTTGAGCTTTGTTCAAGCGTTTCCTTTGGACAGTGGATGACTTCAATGCCCAGCCTTTTGATAGAGCATCGCCATATGCCAATGTGCGGGAAGTACTTGGTTCTTCAAGTGGCTGGTTCTCCAATGACGCATCTCCTTGGTCAAGTTTTACGGCGTATGACAGCATCGCCTTGTCTAGAAGTGTTTCGCTTTCCATTACATATTTATGCTTACCGACGTCAAGATGGCGTTGAAGAGATGAAAAACGCTGGAACGATTTAATGCAGCCGTCGTCGGGACATGGAAACAGCTTTGTCGTTTGCTCTTCATCTTCTGAGCTGGAGCTTTCAGCATCCGTATGCGTAGGCTGGGTCTCGATACTTTTAGATTTTGCTGCTGGTCTCTTTCTTGCAGTTACCTCTGTAAAAGTGGCTTTAGGGGGAGTAGCTTCTTTAATGACGCTTAGTTTTGGCAAAAGAATACTTTTTGGCAGGCTAAATGCACTCCATTTCAAGGTCTTACCCTCGCCAATGCCATACTCTCTCCATACTTTCATGCCATTCTTATTGTAGGAGATGTTGTTGATGAAGCTAACTCCATCCCATTTCAAAGGCACTAAATTTGGGATTGAAGGGGGATCGCATAGCATAGCTCTTACTCCATTGACACCACTCAATGATTCGATGGCTATTTTCATCTGTTCTGCTGTTTCGACATCTTTTCCAGAGTTCAAGTATGCCTTGATGTGGTTCTTTATGGTGGCAGCTTTTCGGTCACATGACCCTTTACCGCCCTGAGGGTCTGAAAAATCGACCCTTAATTTAACTTTGTGGTTTTTGGCTATTTCTTTCATGGCCAGTAAGTTGAATGCGCTGTGGTAACAGCCGGCATTGTCCTGCCTTAGAAATACCTCCTCGAGCTCAGGCCTTTCAGTTTTCAGTTGCCCCACAACATCATCAATGATAGCCATTACTGAATAGCTGTCCTGGGTACAGCTTTTGAAAACATGGACGAATGTCAACATTTCCAACTGACCTTCTCTTTTTGTTGTAGCTACTGCAATGTGCCAAGAAATACCTTTCTTTCCATACCAATCAGATTGGCTTTCACGGTATTTCCTTGGGAGAAACTTCATAGCCCAGTCTAATACTACATGTACTGAGGTTGGACCCAGACTCTGAAGAACGTTCAACCGGGCTTCATCTTGATTGATAGCACGCAGCAGGTGGGCTTTCCAGGCTTGGATATTTTTCTTTGATTGGGTGATGACATACATCATCTCTTTCTTCTCTTCATTGTCAATGGCCAGATCCTCCAAAGCCGAATGAACTTCATCAAACACAGATGGAATCAGCTCACACCGGTCACATTTTAGGTCGTGCTGATGGTCACATTTAGTGGTGAAATCCGAATCACTTTCATGACTGAGAGCGTGCGCTCTACAGTGGTCGGGGACTCGTGAGCTTTTTGACACATGAACCTGCAAATATCAAAGATTTGATGTTATCGTTTTAACATCAACCAAAATCCTGGACCCGCCTATGATTTACATACCTTGTAATCACTTTTCAAATAGCGCTTTGCAATTTTCAATTTATTGATTTGATTCTTTGCCCAGGAATGACCTTTTCCGTACTCATCTCCAAGCTTTTGAACTACTTCCTCCATTTCATCAAAGGCTTGAGCACCATCGGCAGAAAAATAGTCAAGTCCTTGTAGTGACTTCCTTACGGAAGCACTACATACACTCAACACTCTACATAAACTGCTACGGCTTATTGGTTCAAAACAGGTTTCTTGACAATAGGTAGTGTATTGCTGCACCACCTGTTCAGGTATTAATGTCCTTACAACATTTGGGACTGTGATCTTTGTATTGCTAGATAACTTCAATGTCTTTTCTCCAAACGGCAAATCTTGGATCACTTGACCACTTGTGATAAAAGTCAAAAAGTGGTTAAGTTTCTCAGTTGACACATAAATACGGGGGCTCTTTGTAATGGTAACGGGAGTACCTCTTCCATGAAGCAATGCGTGGTGGCGGGCCACATTAAACCTGTATCTGGAGAGATCGGGAATCCAGTTTTTCAACGCTGAATAGGGCATCTTATCTGCCATTATCGACAAGATCTGCCTTCTTGTGCTCCAATGACTTGCGTTATTGAAACATTCAACAAGAGCCTCCATCAGCGATTTATCAACGTTCTCATCCTTTTGCCCAGATGACTGTAATACACTGAACAACATTTCTGAGCTTTCAGGCGCAATCTCTTCTAAAGCTGCAAAGACAACCTGCTTTGCTTTACGCGAATAGCGTCGCTTAGTTCTTTGCGAAGCTTCATCCCATGGTGTAGTCAGCTGGTTTCTAATAGGACTTATGTCCCTTGCGGCTAAAAATGAATTTAGCAGTTCTCTTGACATTGGCTCTGAGTTGTCTTTGTCCTCCGTTTCTGTTGATAGCGAGCGTCCTGGGGGTTCATAGGCTGTGCATGGTGTTTCAGGTATAGTAGTATTTGGTGGGCTCTGAAAAGCTGGACTTTGTGCGCTGGCTTTAAGGGTTACCTCATCGTCTTCCTGTAAAGTAAATGTTCTAAATGTTAAAGTTTGTGTGAGTAGGAGGGGATTGATTCTTTAAAATTTGTGTAGCTTTTCTTGTCGTTTGGGTGGGCTTCCTGTGCCATGGCATCAGTTTCATAAGATGAATAAGAAAAATTCTAAATAGCTAAAGCGTAAGTACCTGCATATGAAATATATCTTAAGCGTGTAGTCTTGGTACTGATAAAAAAATGTGAAGAATGACGACTGATCCGTAAAATACCGCACTTGTAAATAATTACTTCAAGCACCTTCAAATGACCTCACTTCTTTACCTGGCAGTATGTACGTGTAAATGATAATCGCATGACAAATTGTCTTACAACTCTTTCATCTGTTCACCCATAGCTATGACATCTGACTTTGAGGAATCTTTACTTTCCATTGTTTTAATCAGATATCGGCATTTCTTGCAAATACCTGAAATAATATCGATGTATATATTAACGTAAAGAGACAGTACTGAGCAACTTATGAACAGTCACTAGTTATATATGTTCTTTGAAAAAAACTTACCTGATCCAGGAGCGACAAACACGCCAGTATTGCGTAATATAATAGATGATTCTTGCTTGCCTAAACCTCGATCACCTTTAGGCCAGGTTCCTTTACCCTTTCCATGGTCTGAAATCTCCTGCGGAACTCTACATATTGTACCTCCTCCTCTGGTCCAGCTTATCCCAAGCGTCGCGCGATGATAAGGGCAGATGGTCATCGATTTGATGCTCTCCTTCGACTTGTCATACAATGCTACTCTAGACAATATCAGATCTATCTCATTTTCAGGACCTGAAAAACTCAGGGTGGACAAGTGTCTTGCGATATCTTTTGTACAGGACAACAATGGTACAATTTGGGTTTGGCGCTTTCGATCTTTGGCATCAAAACCACAAGAACTACCGACGATAGACCTAAACGAACAACACGCAGCTTCCATTTTCTTTACAATATCTGCACTAAACCATCGCTAATTAATAACTGCGGTTTTCGATAGTCAATGAACACAAGCTGGAATTTTTTTTTTTTTTTTTTTCCTGCTGCCTTCAATCAAAAAAAGTCAGGCGGTACCTTTTATGTTCTTCACTGACGGCAGTAAAAAGCAATTTCACGACAAGCTGTTGAAATGTTTGAGTTCGTAGAATATCTAAAACCGATTTCAGCTTTGTTTATCTTTCGATCGCGATATGTAATACCCAACTCAGTTGTAAATGCATGTCACATCACTAATCGATCTTTTTGTCGTTGTCCGTCTACTGTTTGTATATTATTTAATTTTGTTTCCTCGTGTTTATTGCCTACATCAAACTGACACAAAACATGACTAGGGTCTAACTAGGAAACTATATGGTTTATTTAGGCTCCAGGCATTTCCTCTCATTACAACTTCATATTTAGCTTTATTTATTTGACCAAATAAGTATTTTCTTTTCAATGATCTAAATATATAATTTAATGTAATGTAACACAAAAGGAAATGTGAATAAAGATGTATTGTATCGTATTGTATTGTAAAAGCATTTGATTCCCAGGGAATCGGGCTCCCTGTGTAGTACAGAAACGCAAATTATATTATTTTACAGCATATCAAACAATTGTTGTCGTTCGCGGGCTTCCTGTGGTGACAAACCACGCTCCCCTCCCCTACACATTTCCAGTCCTTTTTCGGCCAACACCAAGATGGCTGTCTAGTTAGTGATGTTTTCACTCGATTTACTGTAATTTTGAGCAGTTTTGAGCCAGAAATTCGCCTATTTAGTGAAGAAAAGTATATTCCAATTTCCAAATATGGTAAGTACATTCCTTATATGGTAAAAGAAACGTCTCGAGCGGAAGGACAACTTTTCTATGTGGAAAGTTTGATATGTTCCTGATGATGACGATATCCAGCAAACGATATATATCATTGGGGTATATTAACAACATCGACCGATCTAACAGTTAATCAGAGGCTTTAAATCACTTTTAGTAAGCGCTGGGATGTCAGAGAAAGGCAAATGGGACATACCGTCCCTACCCTAGAAAGTCGTAGTCTATGATTAGCATATAATCCCAGGCCATTTATTTACGTACTCTAAATTCGATACGGAAATTCAGCTGTACCATAAATTTTGAAATCATATTGATATATTATGATATCGTAGAACTTCAGATAAAAAGGAAAACAATCTTGACTGTTCGACAAGGGTTTTAAACGCCGTTTAGTAAGCGCTGAACCGTTGACATATTGGATAGTAAACGGAAGGTATCAACTGACAGATAATGGTCAAGACTTGTGATACCATTATAACGAATACCGAGGTTAATAGACCACATTTTCGCCTTAAAAAGGTAAGAAATGCTATAACAAGTGTATTTTTTGGCCTGTAAAGGTAAAACAGTAAGAATAAGAGATTAGCCAGGCGAGATTCTTTGATTTTGTGAGTGATGGGAAATTATGGCGTATGACTTCGAAAGGTCAAAAATTGAAGATTTGAATGACCTGTCGCGTAACAAATATTTGTTTGCCCAAAGAAATGTTTACATCGATTGAAAGCTTGTTTCTTAAAGAACTAACCCTCGGAAGCTTGTTGGATTTGGAGCTTTATCGCATGGTGAAAATCGATTTTGTTTGGGGGATATCGTCAATCACCTAGAATCACGAGTCTTAAAACTAAGATTATTTATGTCACAAAAAGTAACTCAAATTTCCTGTAAGTCACGTAACCGGATATTTATATAGCATAGAACACGGTTTTAGGGATTTTAAGTTGATTAGAATCGATTTTTGTACCGAACTCGGTCGGTAAACTCAACGCAAATTTTGGCCGCTAAAATGGCGATTTCGGGAGGACTTTTTAAAACGGCATTTTCTCAAAAATAAAAATATTTTTTCCTTAAAAAACTATGCAGTGCATTTTGTGATATAATAAAGTACATCTGGACAAAATTTGAGCAAAATCGATTTTTCAACCGTGGCCGCTTCTTGTTCGATTTTTACTGACATGCACTCTTAAGAAAGATAATAATTATTGTAATTGACCGTACGAATTGTCAACGAAAAGCAAAATACTATCTCTTTGCTTTTCCTAAGTATACACCTTTATATAGTACATGTTCATAGTCTTGGTGATTATTTTCTATACTTGGATTTGCCTGGCAAAATGGCTTGTGGATTTACTTAATTCAGGTAATGGGTCTGGTTTATGTTTGATCTGTTACGTTGTCAGCTGTTATTTGATATACTAGCGTAGCGACAACGCTCTCGGTAGCTCTGACGGCTCTGAGTTTTACTACGGTTGTAAGTTCAGTTACACATTAGACACCGCCAATACCTTTGGATCGAGTTAATCACACGTATTTTTTTGTAATGGATTTATTAAAGAAAAGCTATGCCTCAGCAGTATCTTCCGACGAAGAGTCGAGTTCAAGCCCTCCTGAATGGGCATTATAGAAAATAATCACCAAGACTTCGTACCCACGACCCAAGCAGCAGTAAGGGGGACTCGCGAAGCGCCGGCATTTGAAAAATTGACACTTCGAAAAACCCCAGCCCCCCCTGGGTTTTGGAGGTAGGTGACGAGGCCCTACAGGGGGTCTTGCGCGATCCGTCGGCAGCCGCGCGATAAGTCCTTACTGCTGCTGTGTTGGGTACCGCAAACGGAGGTTAAGATATTTGTCGGATATACGATGCATGAATGTAAAGAGTTTGCTTATGATTTCTGTGTGATTTGCCTAAGATTCAAAGTTAATATACCCAAGCCCAAGGGTTTCTGGTGTTGTGGTAAAAAAATGCAAATAGAAGATGACACGTCAGCACAGTGTTACGAGTGTGGTAAGAATATTCGTAATGCCGTACCGAATGCTACTAAAGAGCAATATTACGCCAATGGAGGTCGTACGAAGACCCCATACAAAAGAATAAAATACTTCCGAGACTGGATGAGTCATATCCAAGGTTTACATCCGGTATATTTAGACGATGAAGTAAGGAAGAAAATCATAGACCACTTAGAAGAGCCAACCCCGCAAAGTCTACGGAAAGCGTTGAAAAAATTAAAGCTAGGGAAATATTACAAAGCTATTCCCTATCTTTTGTCTGAAATTACCGGTAGGCGTATTCCTCATGTCCCAGATATGCAAAGGGCCGAGTGGTTATTCTGTCGGCTGGATAAGGATATTCCTTATTACCCTGACGTAATCTACGAAATATTTTACAAAATCGACCCCAACCACCCTCTGTTAGAATGGATTCCGAGAAGATGAAATGTGCAGTCGAAATCCCCCTACGTTCTTTTCGAAGCAGATGTCTACTGAGCGAGTTTTCTTTGCAGCTCCTCTTTTGCCTCCTGATAGATCTTTTTGCGAGATTCCTCGGAAAGATCTTTCACGATGGTTTTTTTATTGCCCGACTTTAATTCGCCGTATTTCTTTTCCTCCGCGAGGATCAAAGAAAACTCCGTGTCGTCTATGCGGCGGTCCCGCAAAGCTTGGGAGACTAAGTCGGCGATGGTGTTAGCCTTTGCTCTTGCTAGGGCTATGTGAGTGTCGTGCTTGGATATCTTACCGGATAATTGCTTTATAATGCCTGTCGTAACAGCGGAAACGATGCCGCAGACGGCTCCAACGCTGGCCAAAGGAACGCCAACGACTATTCCAGGTCCGGTGAGTGAGGTAGCAACGCCAGTGCCTGTTAACGCCACGGACATGGACCCGGAAGTTATAGCGATTTTATGTAGTATGCTTCGGACTCTACCATATTTTTTCCTGACCTCCTCATAGTGTTTTGTTTGACCCTCTAAGTAAGCGAGGATTAGATTTGCCTTATTCAAGCGGAAGTTCTCGGCGTTTAATTCGTTAGGTCCCTCCCTAGGTAAATCAGGATAAAGTGGAGGTGCTGATGGTATAACATCCATTATATATACTAATGTACGACGCCTTTGGGAATAACATAGAGGAGCAGCCACATCATGACAACAGGGATTACTGGAACTGGAGGGCCTTTAGGAAGATGTTTCCGCATGCGGATGCTAGTAAGTTCGAAAGGAGGCCTGATGGGATTTACTTCGACGGCTCCAGGATGTACAGCAACGAGGATTTGAAGCCTACGCTGGTTAATCAAATAGACGATCAACTGAAGCATTCGCCAACGCCAACATATGTCAAGCATAAGCCAACGCCAGCGCCAACGCATGTTGAACCCGGTTGGCCAAAGGAATTATTGCTGGGTACCAGTACTTATCCGATACCCGCGGTTCCATTTGACAAGCACCCAAGCTTGGACTTGACGTTGAACATGCGGATTTCTAACGACCATTCCTTTCCGTTAAAGGTGCGAGATATCTTCAAAAACGTGCCCATTGTTCATACCACCGCTAAGGAATCTCATGAATGGTTAAGTGGTCCTAACATGCGTTATTGGCCGCAGCAATTGAACTTTGCGGTTTGGTGTGCCACCAGTGGCTGTGGGGTAAGCGCGAACTTGATGAAGAATTCGATATTTATGTTTCACTTTCACTTCACGGTTAGAAGAATACTGCATGAGATGGGTGTTATTGCGCTGCCGGGAGATGCCACGTTTTATCCAAGAGATAACAAATACAGCGTGCCGGCTTATGATAGACTTTGTAAGGAGTTTGGCGTTGTAGGGAAGGATTTCCGATGCACTACGGGCGCTAACAATGGTCTAGGACACGTTTGGGCTTATTGGGGGATTGGTGGACACGAGCTAAGTGATAAGGAAGTTCATGCATTGCAGTTGCGATGGAACACTGGGTATCACAAAGAAACTCACGACAGTAGCACCTTCTTCGAGCCAAATGCCAAAACCACTAAGGAAGTTAGAGACGGACCTCTGTTCAAAGACGAGGGCGGTAAGTATGCCGGGGCTAATCCACTTATTATCAAAATTACCAACGACGAGCAAGCAAAGCAATATTTTAATTTCATACCTCCAGAAGGTAAAGGACTAACCAAAGCCGGCCTTGCCCGTTTGAACCGCAGCATAGAAGCTTATGTGTATTCTATCCTTGGAGCTCAGGTAAATACCCGATCAAGTATAATTGGAAATACGGGCGCCGCAGAAGAGACGCGAGCCGAAGCCTTGATCTTATTCGAAAGTTCAATTTTGGAGGGCGACATTAGCAAGGGCGTACAGCGTTACCAACTAGCCATACAAAATTCTAAGGCGAGGTTGGACTACGCAGTAGCCCCGGGTTGTTGGTTAATGCCCAGTAATTTATCTATAAATACTGGCTCTGTAGTAGGATACAACCACAAACTTCAACGAGCTACTAAGGATATGAAGTTTGGGGTGAATGACGTGAACTCTGACACTATTAGAAGGCACTTTGTTGAACAGCCTAAAAAAGTGCACCATACGCAACCACCTAAGAAAGTGCACCATACGCGACCACCTAAAGTATACCGAGCGCCTAAAAAAGAAGAGGAATATGACCATAACTTACTAAAGGCCGGTCTAATAGTCGCAAGCATTGGTTTGAGCTATTATATATGGCGATGAACAACCCCTACGTAGCTGGAGTAGATTGTGTCTATACGACTTACACAGGTGAGAAAAAATATACCCAAGCAGCTTGGGTTGATGTCACGGGCATGTCCGTGAATTTGAACTACTCGGGAAAGAAGTTAATCCTTTGTAGTATTTGCATTGGCACGAGCAGTCACGCCAACGTGGGCTTTCGCTTCCTGGATGCGAACGGTGTACTGCAACCCATACGCGTAAAAGATAATAACAGGGCGGCCACACATTTTTCAGTAGAGCCGCCAACGACGAGCGTTGAGAATCTATCGGTTTGGACTTTTCACATGGTTGCCGATTGCCATGGGAAGGTAAAGTTGCAAATACGCGTAGACGATACCGGGAGTGTTTGCGTAAATAGTATGGAAAATCAAAGAAATGCGGCTTTTAATCACGCCACCATTAGCACTCTTACGGTGTTAAGTATATGAACCCACATGCGAAGGAAGATTGGTTTCTTCATTACTTAGAGTATAAAAAATATACGGGTGGTGATAGTTGGCGCGACACTGGGTTGTGGGTTGAGGTAGGAGGCTTAGGATTGATTATTTGCACTATTAGCATTAATACGGGAGATAGTTGTAATGTTGGGTTTAGAATCCTAGACGAGACTAATACACCATTACCGCCTTATAGGATAAAAAACGATAATAGGAACCCAGCCCATTTTTCATTTGAGCCCAACACACTAAGCGGAGAAGATTTAACGCCCGCGACTTTTCATATGATAGCTAATTGTCAATATGCAAAGCTTCAAGTTCGCCCCAGCGATGCCCGCGGTGGTGGTAAATACCCCGGCATCCTCCGAATAAATGGGCAATATGAATGGAAGGACGCTGTCTATAATCATAAGGCCATTAGCACCATGAGTGTGCTGCCGCTAGTTCCGCATTATCAAGGCGGCGCGAATACTATCTTTACTTATCCCCAGTCGAGGATGCCTCGGGCGCCTGACGACGATAAGCCACCAGTAATACACAAGGATAAGATTAACCCTTCATCTTCTTCAGGAGTACCACGCCGATAGCGACTACGAGGATCCAAATGTTGTTACCCACGAACTTCAACAGTTCTCCGCCGGTTCTTAATACCAGGCTTAAAACGCTACCAAGCAAGCCCGGAATGCTTGCTGCCATCTTTTTTCCCAAGTCCGTCAGTCCATTGCCTAATTTTTTCCCCATTGCCTTTGCTGCTTTACCTGCAGCATTAAGTGTGCTAAGGATTACGCCTACCACGCTGGAAATAGCAACCGCAAATGCTAGCGGAACGCCATACTTTAAAGGACCTCTTAATACTTTTTCCTTGGTGGTAAGCCCCAGCTCCTTTTCCAGCTTTTCCTTTTGCGCCTGCAATTCTGCGCGGCGCACCTCAAGCGTTTCTATTTCCTTTTGAGCTGCTTCCCTTTCTTCTTCGGAGCGAGTTAGGTCCTCGATTATTTTCTGTTTTTCGGATATGTTTTTTTCCAGGTCTTCGATGGCCTGAGTTCTTTGCTGGATTTGCTCTTCTTTGATGTTGATTTCGGCAACCAACTGCCGCCGCTCTACTAAAGAGCCCTCTATGATGGTGTCTAATTTCCTAACTTCCTCCTGACTCATGTTTAGGTCCTGCAGGGCAAGGCGAAAAGCCTGTCGAGCTGTATCCCTTTCATCTAAAGCCTTTTCAGCTTCTCGTTTAATTTGCAGTATGCTTTCGTCTTTACTTTGACCCAGCCGCAACAATTGCTTTTTATAGCTTAACTCCTTTTCCTTTAGCGCTTTTTCTAACACCCCCGTTGGAGCATGTGATTTCTTAGCCTCCTCCAACTCCCTTTCTGCTTTATCCCGATCACGTAAAGCCTGATCTAAGTGTTTCGTCATTTCTTCCATTCTTACGTCTCGTTGACTAAACTTTTTCTCAGCATTAGCAAGTAGTCGACTTTGCTTTTCGTACGCCGCCTCTTTTTCTTCCAGCGCCTTTTGCAGTTCCTCGGCGCGTTTTTCTATCGTGACCCTTTCGGTTAGGGCTTCCGACCTATCTAACATGCTTCGGGTGGCCGCTTGAAAGCCCCTTAACCTTTCCACGTTAACCTTAACTGCACCATTTTCGTCGAAGAGGGTCTGTGGTTTTGTCCAGCGGTCTTTGTCGGGAGACCTCATGTCTTTAACGCTTATGAGGACTTTGTTTCCTTTTTCCGTGAGCCTTATCTCGTCGTCGTCAAGGTGGGGATAAAGCTCATTTAGCTCTTGCGTTGCCCACTCTACGGTTTCCCGCGCGGCTGCCTCCGGCTGCTCCACGTTTCCCATTTCCAAGTACTCAGGGGCGGGTTCATTAGGCTTCTTAGTTCTCCACATGTCTCTTAAGGCGGCTTTGACGCTTTTCCATCTACTACCAAACTTATTTTCTAGGGCTGCGTCGTAAACTAGGGGGTCGGTTTCCGCGCCCTGAGTCCATGCGTCGAATTCGTCGTCATTAATGTCGACTTGACCTTCTTCGGTAAGGGGATCGAAATCCGTTCCTTCTACTTCCATTATATATGATAAGCTCAAAGTTAAACCCCAACGTATTACCTAAGCAGGTTGGCGGGCTGAAAGCAGAACGCACCTTTCACCGGGTTACATTCACGCCCAGCAGCGCAAAGCCAGGTGAGACGCTGTATGTGGGCGTGCCCCGCCTAACGGATAATTTGGTGTTGGTCCCTGGTACCTTGGCTTTAAGGTTTGACCTAGCAATACAACCAAGCACCAAGGACAAGCGCTATACCGTCAATAACGTGGGCAGGAACCTCGTCTCTAAGATGAGAATCAAGTTTGCCGGGGAATCCCTCTTAGACTTAAATAGGTACGATCTGTACACCACGTATAAGGATCTGTGGCTAACAGCCTTCGACCGTGCACAAAAGATAGAGCAGGGAATTGGAAGCGTTATTCTTCGTAAGCTTCGCAGCGATACTAACCCCGCGCCTACGGACTCCAGTGGAGCAACCGCAGTAGCAGACGCAACAAGGGTAAAGACCGCCTATGGTAGCAAGTACGTTATCCCTTTGGATTTCGAAGTGATTACGAACCATGGTGTGTACTACCCCAGACAGTTATCCGAGTTACAGTTTGAAGTAACCTTGGCGGACACTACGAACGTCATTGGAGGCATGGACACCGCAATTAGCGGGACTGTTGATCCTTATTCTATCACCAACTTAGAGCTACGGTACGAAACGGTATACAGCGAAGATTTAGCACGTAGCGCTGGCATGGAATACAGCTCTGGCAAGGCATTCCTTTACGACCACGTAGTGATGTATAAGACGTTCAGTTTCTTGGATAAGACGGACGAGGTTATCAACCAAAGCATTAACCTCCCCAGGCGCAGCCTCACGGGGTTGATGTTGGTGTTTGCCAAACCCTACGAAGCCGGCAAGCGCGACTCTGAAGCCTTTCACAACCCCAACATTACTAACGTTGGTATTAACATCAACGGGGTTCCAAACAAGGTTTACTCCCAGGGAATAAAACCTGAAGACGTCTACAGGGAGGCAAAGCGTAAGTTTGGCGACCAAATTAGCCCCGAGGAATTCTTTAATGATAAGTACGCGCTGTGGATTGACATGCGCACCATTAACGACGAAGACCTACATGGTCAGGGTTTACGTCTAGTAAATACGCAGGATGGCATAACGTTGGAGATCAAGCGCACAAAGAATGCCTCCGCGGGCGACGGCGATAAGATAAACTGCTACATCTTCGTCGTCTCAGACGCGCAACTGAGCGTGGAAATGAACCAACTTAAAAGTGTTGCATATTAAGGTTAAAATATTTCTTAGATATACAATG
The DNA here is from genome assembly GCF_029948245.1 of Actinia tenebrosa. Lineage (NCBI taxonomy): Eukaryota > Metazoa > Cnidaria > Anthozoa > Actiniaria > Actiniidae > Actinia > Actinia tenebrosa. The sequence goes on along the minus strand of NW_028292578.1, from coordinate 1,629,406 downwards.
CTACGCGTATTTGAAAACAACGACACCAAACTGCAATGCATAGTGCAAGGCGAAACTTTGTACTTCAAAGCGAAGGAGGTGGCTTTGGCGTTGGGCTATGAGCGCCCTAGAGATGCAATTAGAGCACACGTATCTGAGAAATACCAGAAAAGATGGGTTGATCTACAAGGGGCTGCGAATCACCGCTCCCTTACTACGCAACCAAATGCCGTGTTTATATCCGAACCTGGTTTGTACGAACTGATATTTAGCTCCAAACTACCCAAAGCTGTGGAGTTTCGTGATTGGGTCTTTGAGGAAGTCCTACCCGCGCTGCGTAAGACGGGTAAATATGCAATAGACAAGCGCTTCGACGGTCCAAACAAGTTGGTATTCAAAATAGAAAATGAATTCGACCTACATAAAAAAGTAGTGGACTACATCCGCAGGTTTTACCCCCAAATGCTCATAGCCCCTGGTCTAGGTGAACTGCAGGATTCGGACGGCAAACGTATAAAGTGCTGGCAGAAAGGATATCAACGCGGTCAACCCGACTTAATGATCTTGAATGCGCACACACATTACCGCGGTTTCTGCATAGAGCTAAAGACCCCAAAAGGCAACGGCAGGTTATCTGAGGATCAGCAACTACTCTTACAGAGGTATGAAGAAAACGGCTATAAGGTGCTCATAAGCAGCGACTACGACGAAATCTGCAGGGAGATCACTGTGTATGCTGAACACCTACGAATTCCCTGCAGGTGGTGTTGTAAGGGCTTTAAAACCGGTGAGACTTTGGCGACACACTTAAAGATATTTCATAGATTTGAGACTAGCGTCTGCTAAAGTCCGCTGCGCTTTAGGATCCGCGGAGCACCAATGACCAACGAAGGATCCTTCCAGGAATACCTTGCCGCAATGAAGGCAGGTGTATTTTTTACTCGGTTTTGGGGGCGTAATGCAATCAGCTGGGGGTTCGCACGTAATACAGTCCATATATTGAAAGGGTGATTAGGAATCCTCCCAGAAATGCCACAAAGTAGGCTAGCATATACCTTTAAAGGGGGTTTTGATGATACTTAACAAACAACAAGAAAAATAAGAATGGGATTTGAGACTCTTTGCGCAAACCCCATTCTAAGAGGGTCTCAGAATGTTGAGTATAAGGTTGTTATATTGTTAAGGACGTTTATTTGTCGAGGCAGTTGAAGATATGTTCCTCTTCTCTGATGCAACCACAGCGGTCGCACTCTTGCCTCCAATACTCCCTTTTAGTCCACGGAACGCCTTCTGCGCGTTCAAAAGAGGGGAAAGCACGGACTATCTTCTTATGGTAATCTATGCGATTCCTTAAGTAATCCTCTTTATGCGGGCAGCGACTCATCATATCCGCACATTGGTAGCAATCCACGCCTTCCAAGTCGTAGCTCCCAAAGAGAAATCGATAGTTGACTTCATGTGTTTTCCGATGCGTCTGTAAACGTTGACGACTGCTTAGTATCTTATTACAGAAACTACACTGTCTGCTTTGTTCACAGACGCCCCTTTTCAGGTGCTCGGAGGTGTTAGGAAATTCCTTATTACAGCCCTTACAAAGCCCACAAATGCGTTTGTCTTGATGTTGTCGCATCTTTTGAACGGTGCTGAATTCTTTACCACAATCCTTACAAACTTTACTAATTGGTTTCTTTGTGCAAACGCCACGACGAACGTGGTATTGTAGTCTTTGCTTGGTGCTGAACACCTTTTTACACATCGAACAGTTCATTTATACTTAAGTGTACCTTAACCACAATATAACGTATTTTCAACTTTATTGTTAACATTCTGAGGTGTCTTTTAAAATAGGTCTGCAGGAGCATACAGCTGCGTTTAAAAGACACCTAAGAATGTTAAGTATAAGGTTGTTAAATTGTTAAAGATATATGTGCACGTGCTGTTTAAAAGATGTCTTAGAATGTTAAGCGTATGGTTGTTAAATTGTTAAAGATATATGTGCATGTGCTGTTTAAAAGATGTCTTAGAATGTTAAGTATAAGGTTATCGTATTGTTAAGTATGTCTGCATGTGCTGTTTAAAAGATGTCTTAGAATGTTAAAGATAAGGTTGTTAAATTGTTAAAGATATCTCATATGAGTCTTTTAAAAGACACTTCATAATGTTAAGTATAAGGTTGTTAAATTGTTAAGGATATACATATGAGTCATTTAAAAGATGTCTTAGAATGTTAACTATAAGGTTGTTAAAGACTATTACTTTTTTAAGAAGATACCTAAGAATAAGGTTATTTCTTTCTTTAAGGAAAGTAGTATCTTTAACAATATAACAACCTTATACTCAACATTCTGAAGTGTCTTTTAAACAGCACACGTATATATCTTTAACAATTTAACATTCTAAGGTGTCTTTTAAATGACTTACACAATTTACATAGGATATCGCGCATGAGTCATTTAAAAGATACCTTAGAATGTTGAGTATAAGGTTGTTATATTGTTAAGACTACTATTTTAAGAGATGTCTCAGAATAAGGTTTGTGTAAACCCCATTCTTAATGAAAACAGCACATCTTTAACAATTTAACAACCTTATCTTTAACATTCTTAGGTATCTTTTAAAGCAGCATGCATACATCTTTAACAATATAACAACCTTATACTCAACATTCTAAGGTATCTTTTTTTTCTTTTAAACAGCATCCTTAACAATATAACAACCTTATCTTTAACATTCTGAGGTGTCTTTTAAACAGCACACGCACACATCCTTAACAATATAACAACCTTATACTTAACATTCTGAAGTGTCTTTTAAACAGCTCTACAGCGGATATCGCATAAAGTCCTTAACGCTTTCTTTTGCCCAACCGGCCATCGTCAACAAGGCACCAAACCTCTCCGCGCGCTTCAGACTGCACATTTCATCATACAATTCCTGCACGCGCTCCCGCAGCCGATCGATCTCCTCCCTTTGCATTTCTATGGTGTCTCTTTTATCTTTTGCGTCGCCGGCAATCCTTCTTACTGCGTCCACTGGGTCCATCGTATATATAATGGATCCGAACCATATTCCCTGCAATGCTCTGATCGTAGGACCCACCGGCTGCGGAAAGACCCAATTCGTAGTGGAGCAGCTATTAGGACCCTTTAGATACCGTTTCGACTATATCGTGCTATTATGCCCCACCTACGTGAATAACCGCACCTGGGAAGGCATAGGAGTGAAAGATGACGACTTCTTCGTAGATATCTTAGACCCTAATGAGTTATCTGGACATTTGAAGTTCTGGCATAAGCAATTCCCCAAGAATACACAGACTTTACTCATATTGGATGACATTGCCTGTGGGGATGACGTAAAAAGACGCACTTCGGAGTTGGTGAAGCTCGCCTTTAGCGGCAGACACGACAATATCAGCGTTTGGTTGCTTTCCCAGCAGCTTACCAGCGTCTCTAAGCCCTTCAGGGAAAACATAGGTTCACTTGTCGTATTTTATACTCCGAGTCGGAGTGACCTGGAAACCATCTTAAGCGACTACGGGGGTGAGATAAGCAAGGAACAGTTACACGAATACATGCGGCATTTAAAGACGCACCAACATTCCAAAATGATCTTCTCTTTGAGGTTTCCGTATTCCATTAACATATATGGACATTGAGCAGTTGATAGATGAAGTCCCCACACAGCTAGATGAAAGTAACCTTAAGGAACAACTTAACATCCTGGTGTCTTCTGGGAAGTGTAAAGAAATGATAGGCAAGGAACTTACCCATGAGCAGGTTAATAAGCTGTCAGAAGAGGAGGTTAAGAAATTCCATAAAAGGTACGAGGCCGCCCTTGCAAGTAAGACCACGGACGCCGTAGCAGACTCCGCTATCCGACTTGCGACTAAATTGCTTGGACTTGCACTGCCCATAGACGACGTGGAGCAACTACAGAAGGACATAAGAGATGACTATGTCATATCCCAAGAACTTAAGATAACCTGCGGGTGGTTGTCTTTGAAGTGTGGTAAGTTAATGGCAGTCGCCTCTGCGGCTTTGCACGTAGCTCAGCATGTCGACCTGAAGGAGGTACTGGTGTCTTGGAAGGACTTCAAGAAGGACAGAGAAGTCGAAAAGGTCTTCCAGGCAGCACTTACTGAGGTACCTGATCAAGTCGCCTCAAGTACTTAGTCAAGTCGTTGTCAAGTACTTAGTCAAGTCATTCTCAAGTACTTAGTCAAGTCGTTGTCAAGTCACCTCAAGTACTTAGTCAAGTCATTGTCAAGTCATTGTCAAGTCATTGTCAAGTCATTGTCAAGTCATTGTCAAGTCGTCCTTAAGTCATTGTCAAGTCCTTCAAGTCCTTAGATATAAGATGAGTGGCACCGAAGAACAACCACCCGTAGAAGATACCAAGATTACTAAGGCTAAATCTCCAGGCAGAGTTGCCGCGGGAAAGAAGCTCGCAGAGATGAACAGGAAGAACAAAGCCAAAAAGGAAGAAAAGGTGGAGGAAGAGGAATCCTTTATTAATCCTGGGTACGTCATTGGCGCGTTAGGAGTCGCTATAGCAGCAGGCAGCCTCTACTTACAATGGCGGGCAGCAAAAAAGGTAAAACCACCAACATATCACGCGCCCGTGCACGCACCTGTGGAACAGGCTGTTAGAAAAAGTAAGATCCCTGAAATGGAATAACCTTCTCGCTTTGTAATATAATGTCGACCGCGTTGTTGAAAACTGTTGAAGAAGCAGCTATCATTACTTCCATCGTTGCGGGTATTGGTTGGGTAGGTAAGAAAGTGCTCAAAGAAGGCTTTACTGAAGACCCAAGCAAGAGCTTCGCTAATTTTGCTAAGATGACCGCTGCCGTTGGCGGGGCTATCATGCTAAAGGATTACCTACGGAAGGAAAAGTACCTGCCGACGACGTAAGCTTTGCTTGCGTCTAGTATAAATGGCTAGCGTGGTCATAGGTGGAGTCGTCGCAGCTTTAGCATTCACTGGAGCTAATTATGGCGGTCAATATTTGGATAGATTAGTCAGAGGTGACAAAAGCGGAGACTTAGCCGCCGAAAGGAAAAGGCACGACTTAGCGCTGGAGAAATATCAGCGAGACGTGGCGGCTTGGAATGAAAAAAGACAAGCTTACAGGGATTGGTTGGATAAGAATTACCAAGACAAAATGCAGGCAGACAAGAACTTCGAAAATACAGACTACGACTTTAAGCTCTATGCGCAGGCGCACCCCGCGGCATCGATGGGATTGAGAAAGCCTCAGTTCAAGAATTACTATCAGCCTTCTAAGAAACAAAAAGATAGTGAGTTGGTCTTCGTAGGAGTCGCAGGGCTGGCGGGAGGCGTGGCCTTGGCGTATCTAATATAATGATCGTCTTTTTGGAAAGCGACAAGAATAACTTTACTACTTATCTGAATCCTCCCATCCGCGCGGAAAGGGTTCGGCTGGTTAGTTGCTCTTTGTACAATTCTTGGTATAATTTAATTAATGGCTTTGTCATCGGAACTTCCGGCACCAAACCAAAGTTGCCAGATTCCCATTACACCCCCATAACACTGGCTAAGGAGCTAGCAAAGCATGGATATACTCTTACCACAGGATTACCCCATGAAATGAAATTCAAGAAAAATAGTGGGAGCGCTAATTTAAAGGACAGTTCATTGGTAGAACTCCTAGGTCTTACTAGTACCACGATCAATGGTCAACTTGACGTAAAATGGAAAGTCGCATCCTCTTATGAAGTCTATTGCGACTTGGTTCATAGTTACAACAATGGAGAAAAGTCTTCTCTTATGTCCAAATTCCTACCTAAGGGTAATCCATTTGACCTGGTAGAATACACTCCCATTTCTTTAAGCTATGATTTGTCTAATTTGGTAGAAAGCATAAACATCACCATCAAGGTGGACGGAAAGACGGTGGATTTCAACGGACGTAAGATCAATCTCGTCCTGGAATTCATATAATGGGGGACAAACTTAAAAGGATTTACTATGGACCCGAAGGCTATTGGAAAGGAGCGTCGGCCATCAAGAAACTCGCGACCGCAGCCAGGGTATCAGAAGAAACGGCTAAGAACTGGTTAAAAAAACAAACCCTCTGGCAGGTTTATCTTCCCGTGCCCAAGTACATTCCCAGGCCCAGCTTCACCGTAAATACCCCCAATGAAGTTCATCAGGCAGATTTGCTTTTCTTACCACATGACAAGGTGAGAAGAAAGACCTATAGATACGCTTTGACCGTAGTCGATATCGCAAGCAGATACAAAGACGCCGAACCCATAACCAGTAAGGATTCTGGGGAAGTCGCAGAAGCCCTAGGTAGGATTTATAAGCGCGTCTTGAAATGGCCTAAGCTGCTGCAAGTGGATGCGGGGACAGAGTTCATGGGCGTGGTTACTAAGACCCTGAAAGACCACGACACCAAGATTAGGAGAGCCGAGGCAGAGTACCACAGGGGTCAGAGCATCGTCGAAAGATTCAATGAGACTCTGGCCGAGCGCCTCTTTGGATACCAGTATTGGAAAGAGCTGGAAGATCCCTCCGAGCGCAACAGGGAATGGACTCAGAGGCTCCCCCAGGTCGTCGCGGCTTTAAATAACGAGGCGGCCAGGGCTACGGGAATAAAACCCAGAGATGCCATAAAAAATAAGCACGTGGAACACAAGTCCTACGTCAGAAGTTCGAGGGCGGTCGGACTGAAGGAAAAAAAGCTACCCCGCGACATAGTGGTCAGATACCTCTATCAGCTGGGGGAACTCGAAGGTGGCAGTAAGAGAGCCACGGATCCTAACTGGTCCCTGGAAACGTATGAGATTTCGAAGTCCGTCACCAAGGAAGGGCAACCTGTGTTGTATTACCTAGATGGCCCAAGTCGTGGATTTGTCATGGAAGAGCTGCTCATAGTCCCCAAAGACTCAGAGTAGCGCAGCACCACGCGCCCGATTACACTCTAGGCATGTCAGTCTTACGTTGCCTCTGCAATGCCCGCGTTTATTATTTATGCGATCCACGGAGAACTGCTGATCGTCATTTGGGTCAAACCTCCATAGTAGAGGTATGTTACACTTTGCGCAGCGGGCGCCTTTCTTATAGACGTCGTCCACGCATATGTCGAACGTCATATTTTTTTCTTCGTCGTGCCGCTTGTAGCGAAGGAGTTTCTTAGCAATGTTCTCTTTGGCTATGTCTTCTGGCGTCTTATCGTAACGCAGTTGCGGCCCCCAGGCTCTTTTCAACTGTTTGGCATATTCTACGCGGCTTACGGCGGTGTAGATAAGGTTGCTCCAACACAGCCGCTGGTCTATGATCCATAAGGTTTCTTTTATGGTAAGCCCTTGCGCGCTGTGGACTGTCATGCAATAGCCCAAGCGCCAGTCTGGATGGGAGGTTATTTTTTCCACCTTTTCCATGGGTACCCAGGCTTTATCATGCGTTACTGCGTTCTGCAGTTGGATGTCGGTACCAGGTACCCAGACGTCTCTTTTTTGCATGCGGGTGTCGTGGGGTTTATAGCAAACGGGCACCAAATGACTAGGGAACCGCTCTCGGTGTATATTTAGCAAATCCTTTTGTATGCGAGACTGTGCTGCGCGTTTGCTGCTCAGCACCAGATCCTTAGGGTGCCAGGCGTATAGAAAGTCCTCGTAGGACTTCGCTCGTACGCGTTTGCGCAGCGTCTTGCATTGCTCGGCGTCACTAAGGCCCCGAAGTTCTGCTTTCAGGTTTCTTATTTGATCCTTACTGCGGTAGTCGGCGTTAATTTCCTCCGCATGGTCTACCATTTCTTCTAGCCATTCGTGGGGCATCTCTCCGGCTATTGGAGGAGGCTGGCAGGGATCTCCGGCGAATATTACTTGGCACTTTCCGCGGAGGAAGTCTACGAACTCCTGCAGGATTTCCAAAGGCACGGTGCAAATCACATCCCAAAGTATTACTGGTGGTATGTCGTGGATGGCTTCAGGTACCCACTTTTGGCCATTCCAGCGAAAGAAGCTGTGGTAGGTTTGTGCGTCGTGGCCCTGACTGCAGAGTTCTCTTTCCAAACGGTGCGTTGGCGTTAGCACTTTTAAGGCCGGAAAGAGTTCCAAGACGCGCGTAGTCTTACCGCTGCCTCCCGTACCGTAAAGGTAAGAGAAGCGTTGGTAGGAAATGGGGTCCTTTACGGTTGGCATGGGCCTCATTGTGGGCATTACGACGCCCCAAGTATTTTCTCCGTGATATTCTACACGTTCTCTCCATGCTTTTATCTCCTCATCTTTAACGCGCCATTGACCACTTTCCGCCAACTCATCTTCGGTGTAGAATTCCTTCATCTTCTGTAACACTTCGGGCTTTACGTACAAGGAATCCGTGGCTACGCGTGGAATGTCCTCTTTGTCAAACCGCAGTAACATCGCGAGAAGGTTAATGTGCGCATATGCGAGCATGCTGGCACGCAGATGATAATATTGCGGTCGATGGTCCTGGTAGTAACACAGCGCATTCCATTTGTGTAGTTTATCATCTACAAGGTAATCCCATTTCTCCACGGATACCATCGTTCCTTCATCATTTGCACGCTTGATGAGGAAGCTTAGCTCACCTTCGTCCGTTATTAGGCGCCGCTGCATATGTTTTTCACCTTCTTTTGCGCCCTGCGTGAATTTACCTATGACCACACGCGCCGTGGGGTTATGCTCCGGTAACCACTGCGTAAAGGCGCTGTGACAAAGTATGGCTTCATGCGCTGTGTATTTTAAAAGTTTACGCTCTTCAAAGAACTTCAATAGGGGTATGGGTATCCATTCTTTCTCCTGCAGGTGCTTCCCATACCACGCATAGATTATTGGATGTAAGTTTTTTGTAAATTTCCAGCTGGTTAACCGTACGAACCCCGTTGCTGGGGCGTCGTAGTGACCATCCAACGCAACACGAAAGAACTGTGAATCTGGATGTCCGTAACGGTCGTAATATTCCTTACAGTCTCCCAGGCCTTTGAAGCTTGCGGGGTAACAATGTTTCATATCCAGCGACACGTATTCGTCTTCATCGTACTCCATGTTCCACAGACCACCGTGACCGTGTTCTACGCAAGCTTTAGCTATGTCTTTGAACTCCTCCGGCGTGGATTTCCAACCGTTTCTTTTCTTTGCGGCTAAGAAGTCCAAACTGCGACTGCTAAGCACTTCGTCGGAGAAGTCTTCTCCTAAAGTCTCACAGGCGCTTTGAATGCGCTGTTGTTCAATTTCGGGTCGATACAAAGTGCCGTCTTGCGTCATAAATTGACTTCCTTCTGAATCCATCAACCAAATGGAATTCTCATGGATTAACTCTGCCAATGGAGAATTCTTATAGACCTTCGTTTCCTTCTTCCTTGGGAACCGCAGTTCGCGCCACGCATGTGCGTTATGCTGGTAAATTACGATAGGCGCACCCCGGCCCCCATATTTGTGCGTTCCGGAGTAAATAAAGCCGTCGGTGATATCTTTCACATGGATTCGCCTCTCCAGCGCCGTTTCTAACTTCTTGATGTTGTCTATCGACCCTCCGGTCCTATTAGTATCTTTTTCCCATTTCCTGATGGCTTCTCTTCTCTTTAAAGTCAGTTTACCACCACGAGAGGAATCCTCAAAGAACTCTCTAACCAGCTTTCCTACGCAGTTACCAGGATGGCGCATTGGCTTCAACTTTTTAACATCCGGCTTCTTGATCTCGTAAGCAGCATAAATAACTACGGTAACCGGGTAAGCAACCTCGTAGAACAGCATGTCTATTCCTACCAATGCTCCCGGGCGTGTGTTTTCGTTTAAGACAAACAGGTCCTTCTTACCAGACGCCCTGATAGGATTGCGCCCCTTTTCTATCATCCACTCGCCGTCTAAATACTTTATGAACGTTAGCTCCAACCGGTAGTTACCTTCGGGCATTAAGTTAATTATTCTTTCAGCCCTTTCTTCTGTCATCGTCTCATCTGTATCTCCCTCCATAAATGTTGTGAAGGCAAAGTCCGCATCCAGGCGATCCAACACCTGAGTTCGCAGTCGGCGCACAGTTTTGTTACGAATGCTCGTGATGGTGTCCATCTATATCTAAGGAATATCTTAACCTCCGTTTGCGGTACCCAACACAGCAGCAGTAAGGACTTATCGCGCGGCTGCCGACGGATCGCGCAAGACCCCCTGTAGGGCCTCGTCACCTACCTCCAAAACCCAGGGGGGGCTGGGGTTTTTCGAAGTGTCAATTTTTCAAATGCCGGCGCTTCGCGAGTCCCCCTTACTGCTGCTACCCACGACTTCGTACCCACGACCCACGACTTTTTACCCACGACCCACGACTTTTTACCCACGACCCACGACTTTGTACCCACGACCCACGACCCACGACCATTAGGCAAACTCTCCCCTGCCTTTGCACACCAGAGTGAAGTTGGTGTCAGGTTTTAGAGTCAGATTTTTGAGTCAGGTTTTCGGATCTAGTGTCAGATTTTTTCCGGGGGGCGTCACATCATGTTGAACACAAAATGCTCTATATTCGTAGAAACGCTTTGATTTACTATAAAACCCACACCAAGCTTTACTCACAAGATATTTCTTGCGATTCGTTGTCTTTGGGGATAGAAACACTCACCTCAAAGAAAATAAACAGCGGTTTCAGATTTTTTGAGCTGTTTTATCTACTATCAACGGGCTTCATGCCACAAATACTTCGAGTACCGTTCCCATATATCGAGTTACCGAACCCTTTTATTTCAAAATGTTGAAGCACTTTTTCTCCTAACGAAAAATATCCATGCTTTACGTCGAATAAGCCAAGCCGTATGTTGTAGTCGCTCAGATCGTGTAGAATCAAGATGTTTATTTCAAGCCACTGTTATAACTACTCAAGTACAATAAGTAGTGTCTATGATTATATAATGATAACATTGGGATCATATAACATTACGTCATATATTACATCTCCCTTTTCCTAAATAAACATTCAAATAATAAACCGGAACAACGACTAAACTATACCAATATATAAATGATAAAACAGTCTTTGATCAAATCCATGGGTTCTAGGTTATTAATCAGTCTATGTAGCATATTTTGGGTTGGGTTTAATTAACCGCCCAAAACTGCTCATTCTAATGTTTGGTTTTAGGTCTTGTGTGTCGATCTTGGCAGGTTCTGGTTTCTGTTCAGGTACAGGATCGGATGTGGGTGTTGTATCCTCAATGTCGACTTCTACTGGTTCCTCCGGAATGTTTGGACTCTTAATTTTCATTAAGTGTCGCCGGTTCCTTCTGTAGAGGGTACCATTATCAGCCTTTACTACATAAGACCTTGGCGTGTGGTGCTTAGTTACAACTGTAGCTGGTTCCCAAGGTGCTTCGGGTGTTTTCTTCATTCTGACTTCCTCATTCTCTTGCAGTGGTGGAAGCTGTGGTTGTGCATTGAGGTCATAGTATGCCTTCTGTCTGTGTTGTTGAGTTATTCTGTTGTCAATAAACTCCTTATGGTCCAGCGCAGATGGTTGTAGTTTCTTTGCTGCTGTTGGAACTGTAGATCTCAAGGTTCTACTCATAAGGGCTTGGGCTGGTGTGACTCCATTGATTGGTGTGTTCCTGTAGTGGAGTAGGGCTAGGTAGGGATCCTCGTTGCACTCTCTTGCCTTTTCGAGTAGTCGCTTCACAGTTTGTACTGTCTTCTCATGTAGTCCACCTGACTGGGGGTATCTAGGGCTAGTAGTTGTGTGTATGAATCCATAGTTGTTTGCAAAGACTTTGAAGTCTTCTGAGGAGTATTGGGGACCGTTGTCTGACACAACCTCTTCAGGAATACCGTGTCTACTGAAAAAGGACTTCATTTTGTTGATCACTGTTATTGATCTTTCATCCCTCAGTTCTGATACTTCTGGGTAGCGACTATAGTAGTCAACTACTACAAGGTGGGGTTTTCCTTTCCAGTTGAACAGGTCTGTTGCTACGCGCTGCCATGGCCGTTGTGGCAGCTCATGTGGGTGTAGAGGTTCTTTGGCATTGGCGTTGGGGTGTCTCAGACACGTCGGACATGAGGATATCATGTCTTCTATCTGGGTAGACATTCCCGGCCAGAAGATGCTTTGTCTTGCCAGTTGCTTAGTCTTCTCGATTCCCTGGTGGGACTGATGCAGCTTGTGGAGAGTATCTTTTCTGAGTGTTGGTGGTATTAACACTGTATGTCCAGCGTAGACCAATCCTTCATTCTCGGTCAGTCTGTCGCGGTAAGCAAAATATTCTCTAGACACTAGTGGGACTGACGATCTATGTTCGGGCCAGCCGCTCCTGATCTGTTTGATCAGGGCTTGCATGGTGATGTCACGTTGAATGTGTTCCTTTATCTCTTGCAGCTTACGGTCAGTGACATACGCCTCACATGACATAAGATGTATGTACTTCTCGTCTTGAATTTCTCTTTCGAAATCCTCCGTGGTGACTTCCGGCGGAAATGCACGTGACAGTGCATCAGCAATGTACATTTCAGTTCCTTTTGTGTATTTTACATGGATGTCATAGGCTTGTAGCTGAAGTAGCATTTTCTGCAGACGTGATGGAGCTTGGGATAGTGGTTTTTTGAAAATTGCTTCAAGTGGTTTGTGGTCTGTCTCCACGGTTACCGTCTTCCCGTAGATGTATTGATGGAAGCGTTTGCATCCAAAGACTATAGCAAACAGTTCTTTCTCGATCTGTGCATAGTTTTGTTGAGTCTCATTCAGCGCTTTTGAGGCATAGGCGACGGGCCCTTTATCTTGGTAGAGTGCAGCTCCGAGTCCTTTTTGTGAAGCGTCGACTTGGATAATAACGGGCCTAGTTACATCATAATACTGGAGAGTGTCTGACGTGGATAGCTGTTTCTTGAGGTCTTCAAAGGCTTTTTGGTGATGATGGCTCCAGTGGAACTCGACGTCTCGCCGTATAAGTTCTCTGAGCGGCGCTGTGGTTTCTGATATTCTTGGAGTGAACTTGGCGACAAAGTTGATCATTCCTAGTAGGCGTTGAATCTCTTGTTTGTTCTGGGTTGTTGGGTAGTCGATGATGGCTTTGATCTTGCTGTTGTCAGGTTTGACTCCATCTGCTGTTAGCTTCTCTCCGAGGTAGGCGAGCTCAGTGCATCTGATTTTGCACTTTTCTTTGTTTAGAGTCATGTTAATTTGTTTAACACGATCCAAAGTCTCTTTAAGGTTTCTGTCGTGTTCTTCCAAGGTTCTGCCCCAAACGAGAATGTCGTCGATATCTGTCTCGCATCCGGTTACATCAGCAAACAATTCACTGACAGTTCTGTGAAATACCTCCTGAGCAAACACGAACCCAAACGGCATTACTCGAAAGCGATACCGACCAAAGGGTGTGTTGAAGGTTGTTAAGAGTGAGCTCTCTTCGTCTAGAGGAATCTGCCAGAATCCGGACTGGGCATCCAAATGGCTAAAAAATTTGGCTCCAGATAAACGCGCGGTAATCTCCTCTTGTGTTGGGAGTTGATAATGTTCGCGCTTAACAGCTTTGTTTAGGTCACGGGGGTCAATGCAGATTCTTAACTTTCCGGAACGTTTTTCGTTGACGATCATCGAGTTGACCCATGGAGTTGGTTCATTGACTTTAGTGATGACTCCCGCTCTTTCCATGTGTTCTAGTTCGTCTTTCACTTTTTCGCGTAGCGCTGCCGGTAGTTTTCTTGGTGGGTGTATAACTGGACTAACTGAGCTGTCAATCTTGATGTGGTAAGGTTCCGATATCCGGCCTTATCCTTCGAAGCATGTTGAGTATTCCTTAAGGATTTCTTCCTTGCTGAGTCCAATCAGCTTGCTTGAGTCAGTGTTCCTTTCCATTTCATGAAGATTAAATGTTATGAGCTGTAAGGTTTCGCAATCTTCGCATCCTAGAAGTGACTTCCCAGCTTCGACGACTTGAAACTGGACTATTTGTTTGATGTTCTTAAATTGACACATTAAAGAACATTGTCCTATGACAGGTATTGCGTGACCACCAAAAGCTGTGAGTCTTGCGTGGGACGTTTGTAGTTTTTCTCGGCGACGCTTATGAGGCACGACTTTGTAGAAATCCTCCTTTGTTAAGACGCTTGTTTCTGCTCCGGTGTCGAGTTTTAACTTCAGGTCCTTGTTACCAATGCGAATGTCTGCATACTGTTCGTTGTGATCGATGCTTTCGTTGACAGAGTCTATTGTAATCTGATCGACGCCGTGGTCGGAATAATCACTCTCAATGACGTCGTATTCTACTTCGTGTACACGTGTTCGGTGATTTCTTGGTTGATATTTCTGCTGAAATTGTTGCTGTTGCTGGCTTGATCGACAGTATTTTGCAAAGTGTCCGAGCTTTGAGCAACTGTTGCATTCTTTCCCGTAGGCAGGACATGATTTTGGCCTGTGTAGGATTCCACAATTACCGCATGGCTTTTGCTTGGAGTCGCCTGTCGTTCTTGTCTGCGTGGGGGTGTGGCGCTCGTTGTATCTGGGTTGTCGTTGTTTGACGAAGTCTACGTTCGCGTTCTTGGCCTCTGAGATAGTTTTTAGCTGTTGTCTGGAGTGTTCGGATGCTCTGCAAATGTTGAGTGCCTTGTCTAAGCTCAGGTCTGCTTCGCGTAATAAGCGTTCCCTCAGGGATTGATCATATATGCCGCACACAATCCGGTCGCGTATGAGTCCGTCTTTGAGATCTTTGAACTCACACAGTGAAGCAAGAGTCCTCAATACTGTCACGTATTGATCAATTGTCTCCCCTTGTTCTTGGTTTCTCGTGTTGAATTTGTGTCTTTCAAAAGTGATGTTCTTTCTCGGGTTACAGTAAGTCTTGAACGCCGTCTTGATATCCGCTGTAGTCCTGTTCCAAACTGTCTCGCCTTTGTCGTCAGTCGTCGTTTCGTCAGGAAGGTCCAGTGTCTTGTACACTTCTCGACCCTTCTCGCCAATGCAGAGCAGAAAATACGAGCATCGCTCCTCTTCGGATTTTCCTTTAAGTTCTGTTTTCTCGAATAGATTCCAGTGTTCTTCGAACTTTCGATAGTTCTCGCTGACATTGCCTTCAAAAGACATTTCTCTGGGCGCTGCCCATTGTAGACTCGATGCCATTCTAACTGATACGAGTAATGGTTCGCTCATAGACCACGTTCTGACACCATGTTGTAGTCGCTCAGATCGTGTAGAATCAAGATGTTTATTTCAAGCCACTGTTATAACTACTCAAGTACAATAAGTAGTGTCTATGATTATATAATGATAACATTGGGATCATATAACATTACGTCATATATTACACCGTAGTTTGATGTCCAAATAAACTGTCGATGAAGCAGTACACATAAAAGCATTAAGAAATATCACTTGATGTCTGATTTTTGAGTCAGATTTTTCTGTCACGCCGCGTGAGAGAGTGATCAACAAAATTCTCTTTTCGACCATTATATTTTTCTTGAATTTTGACATTTCCCAACAAGCGTCATTTCTACGGGATCTTCATGAACGCATTTGCAAGTCAAAATCTAGTCTCCCGAAGAAATATCACTCGTTGTCAGATTTTTGAGTCAGATTTTTCTGTCACGCCGCGTGAGAGAGTGATCATGTTACAACGGATTGCACGGCTACAAATTTCTCTTTTCAACCATTATATTTTTCTTGAATTTTGACATCTTCCAACAAGCGTCATTTCTACGGGATCTTCATGAACGCATTTGCAAGTCAAAATCTAGTCTCCCCAAGAAATATCACTTGTTGTCAGATTTTTGAGTCAGATTTTTCTGTCACGCCGCGTGAGAGAGTGATCATGTTACAAAGCAGATTACAATACGTGATTATAGGGTTTAGTTAGCTCAATGATCTGAACACACAAAAGAAGGCGTGCGGTTTTCACGCCAAGATAAGCAATGTGATAACTACTTCTAATAACATTTCCAATTATCACCCATTTATTACTCAAACAGAATCTTATTGATAAGATGGTCTAGGAGGTCACTGTTAATCTTTTTCCGGTAGTAATATAAACGTCGTTAAGTAACAAGGATTTAACGAAGCCTTCACGAAAAAGGAGGATGTTTCGCTGTCACCCCAATATTTGTTTAATCAAATATGGCAGTATTGTCTTGCATTAACGGAATCAAACAAAATCCTTTCTTCCCAGTCGTTTTTTTACAATGCATGCAGTAAGACTCTATTCACTGCGTAACCTCGTTTTTACTTCAGCCTTTTTTTTTGTACTCATGATACACATTCAAACAGATTGATGAAGCCGTTAAAGACCCTACCATCATATCGGTTAGATTGTTGCTATGTAGCTGAATGCTAAACACTAATCGTGGGAAGTTGATAATGATCGCTGAAGTATCTTTCGTGACATCAAATGTAGAAACACTTTTAAAATAAACAATGCATTCACGAAAATCAGAGCGGTGTAGGGGTATCAAAGTGAGGGTAGTTTCGGATTGGCAGGCTTGGACTGTACAACCGACAAACACACTACTAATTGATGAAAAGAACAATGCGAAAAACAGATAACACTAAATATTCAGAACGGGTACATATACAATTACAGCGTCCCCAAAGCCTAACGCCCCCAAACGATTTAAAAGTAACAGTACTTTTCATGTTGTGCATTCTTTATTATGCAAGACCTACTGCTTCACGTAAATGATTCGCTGGCGACAGTACTTTTACGTGACAGTAGGGTGAGGATTCGATTGTGCGGGCAAGATATTGTTCTTGATCCTCTGGATCTAGCGACTGGAGATATTTCCCCGCTAGTAAGAATTTCGATCAGATTTGAACCCAACATTGTGGATGAATTGCTGGGACCATCCAATCCTCTTGCCGATGAACTCGTATACCAATTTTCTCGAACCAATTTCACGTCATTGGTACTGAAGCCGGTCTGGCATCCGGGATACGAAACATCTCAAGGATGGTTTGCCGATTGCAATGGTAAGTCTTGTTTTCAATTGTCACTTCCACTTCTCTTATCCAATGCTTAGTTATGTTGTTTGTTTAATGAAAGCAAATACCATTGCTTCTTGTGTATTATTCAGAACCAGTGTCTTTGGAAACCTTATGCAGAGACACGATAGTTCATGCTATTGGGAAAGTACGTTGGCAGAGGGAATCGAACATTTCCCTACCCCTCCCCGTCCCCAGATTGCAAGAACTCCAGTGCGGTGGGGGATGGACCAGAGCAGAGCCGCTAACGGTGGAAGACAACATCGACTTCCACACATTATCACTCCAAGAAAGCGATTATAGCGATGCGGACACGGTTGTTAGTGATGATGTGTCGCTTTTTCCAACATGGCATGAAGCAAACTTGAACCCTCGTCATCGACCATCTAGTAATTTACATACCTCTTCCCGCCCATCCGTCATAATGGTTCCCATTCCAAAATCTGAAATACTTCCGTCTAATGTATGTATTTTGAACGTTTAAGCTTATATATATATATATATATATGTGTGTGTTTGTTCCCCTAATTAAAAACAGCGTTTGTCAAAACAATTGCATTAACGTTTTTACACCATTTGCATACAAAAATGTCTTGCATTAGGACTGCGAGTAAAAAATCATCATCATCACCATTATCACATCAGTTTCATTGTTATTGTTGCCGTTATTTATTGTTATGGTATTATATTTGATTGTATATTTTCTTCTCGTTAGTTTTTATTACACATTTGACAGCTTTTATTTGATGGGTATTAAAACCTGTTTCAATTTACATTAGGACACGACAACTGAGACTCCAAATTTGTCCCCCATTTCGTGTACCGAAAGCGTTTCGTCACAGGTCAGTATCACAAAACATCCACCACATGGAATAAAGGAAGTATGGGGTTGGAAGGAGCGAGGGAAGAAAGGAACGAACGAACGAACAAACGAACGAATGAACGAAAGAGGAAGGGAGGGAGGAGGGAGGATGAAAGGATCTTTTCTTTCCTTTTCTATCGCTAGATTCATCTGTCAGTTCAGAAGATCAACGTCCCAAGACATATTCCATGAAATGATATCATTTTCTCTCTCTCTCTCTCTCTCTCTCTCCCATAGAAAAGGAAGTCCAGTTTTTCTTCCACAGACAGCCTTGCGGTATCCATAGCCAGAAATATGGAACCGACATGCGCAGTAAGGTTCGCTTTCCGAGCAAAATATGGCGTCAGCAAGCATAAAAGAAATGTATGGAGTAAAAATAAAAAGCCCCGAAAGCTTGGAAATAAATATATGTAACTCACCGTCCTCACTCTTCTTTAAATGTTAGTGTAGAAACCTTCAATGAAGCACCAATTTTAGACCGAATTAATTTGTTAATCGTGCGGTTTTAGGAATTTTGAGAAGACGAATTTTGTATCGAAGACTCCATACTGTTCTTCTAAATATAAGAGAGTGTGAGTTCTTTCTCTTGTAATCTTGTATTTCCCACAATTCGAATTCATCGGTCCTCACTCTTGTCTTGTAGCACTGGCATAGACGATCCAAAAGAGCATAAACAATACGAAATATCTGTTAAATCCAACACGGTTTTTCACTTTGAAAAAGGCTATTTTGCACCTTTGCTCTTCCCTTGCCATACCTTAGGAATTTGAGGCGAAACCAAGAAAGGATAAAGAGAAATGAAGTCTCAAAGTTTTTATACTTTCAAGGAACATTCCGTCCGCCATGTTTAAACGAGACCATGAGTCTTTTCGGCCCCAGATGGCCATTGTTCCTGGGAAGGAGTTGATTTGGCGGAATTTTTTCGCGGGATTTTTCAAAACATCTGAAGAAGGCATATATCACAACAAACCAGACAATGAGTTTTCCCAATGAATTTCAAGACAAAAGATACCTAGAAATCAGTGAATCCCCAAACTCTCAGTTAAACTATGTGAAAAAACAAAGAAATCATCATTCAGAAGAAGTGTTTTGCTGGTAAAAAGCTAAAAATCTCTTATTCATCAAACTAAGCAATGTTTCTGACCACCTGACAAGAATAAAAATAATCAACAGCCTTATTCCTGGAAACACTTTCAAACTTCATGAAAAACTTCCAAGTAGAATAAGTAAATTGATTGCAAGAAAATGCTACAATGTAATGCAAGAGGTCAAAACTCTTAACCGAAAAGGCACAAAGAAGGAAAGAGAGAAGTTTCAAGATGACTGTACTATGTTTTCCATACAGTTTGGAGACATTATAAGGGCAAGTGAATGGGAAGAAGAAATCACCACTCTCTCAAGGGAAATTGAAAACTGGAAACTGAAATACAAGAACCTTGAAAATGAAAAGAAAAAATTGTTGAATCACCTACCTGAAAAACTGGACTCCGATGTAATCCAGGGAGAGACAGTAGAAGAAGTCAAAAAGTTGTGGATGGTATGTATGCTAGACTTGGTTTTTTGTATCCTTTATACATACAGGTGTATGCATGTGTTTTAAGAATTAATCAAGTGAGGTAACTGGGTCAACAGCAATGCTTTTTGTCTCATGTGTATTTCATTTGCATGTATCTATTAAAAACAGCCATTACTTCACCAATTAATATTGTGGTATTATAAGGGATGTTATATTTCAATTACATAACTTCTTGGACCCCACCATCGGCTACTGAATATATGAGCAAGGTATTCTATAAAACCATATCATATATCATTTATATAAAATGTAAATCAATACTAATAGTTAAACTTTGTCATTTTTGAAGATACAAAATTGGATAAATGACTTCACTGCCCTTGGTACTAAGAGAAAAGGCTATCACTTTGAAAATGTTACCTGCTACATGCCCGCAGCTGCCTATCATTTAGGAAACATGATGTCCAAGTACAAAAACATCAAGCAGTTTAGTTGCCAAGGTAGTTTTAAAGCAAGTTATGTAATACAACTTTGAAAAGAAACACTTATCTAGGAAATTATATTTATTTCTTGTTTATATGTAGGCGTAGAAAATAACAACCACACAGCAAGACCGTTGTCATCAGAAAGTGCCAACAGCATGATCCACCAGCTGAAGTATTAAAGGCACAGTATCGCATTAAGAAACTCCAACATAGACAGCGTCTACCTAACAAGTACACTAAACTAAAGCTAACATATTGGATGGAGGAGATCCATGACCAACCCCAAAGGAAGAAGAAAAGGGCTAAATTCTATACCCCTTTTGACTCGCAACCAAATCATGATCCTGTGCAAAAGTGTAATGGTAAAACCAAGCAAAAGCCAAAAGTAGTTAAGAACAAAAAAGCACCCAAGAAAAAGAAGAGATGATGTTTCTAGGATTTTTCATCACAGGAAAAAAGGAGAAAAAAAACATGATAGGTATTTTTGAATGGGAATTGCATATTAACCATAAAAAAACATGAATGGTTTCGCCGAACAGAAAACCATCATAGTTTATATTGATAACATTCATGATTTATTTTACTTCTTTTCCTGTGATGTATACCCATCTACAGTGTTAATAATTGTTAACTAAGCACCAGTTGCTCTTCTCCTGATTGCAAAAGTAATTTTTTCTTCAAATGCTGTAGGAGTGACTTCAAAACTACCATTGCTTGTTTTGGTATATTTCTTAGTAGAGAATGACAGCAGTGTTCTAACTTTTATGGGGAAGAATATTTTTGTTCCTTGTCCATGGGAATCTATACATTTATCCCAGCTCTCAGGGAAAAATACTGATGGAAAGTCATTTTCGTCCAAAATCTGCCATCCTGCAAAGCTTTCCCTTGAACAAAAACTTAAAGACATCATGCCTGAAGTTTACTGTGACAGGAAGGCTGCTTTTACTTTTTAAGTCTTGCCACTTCATCTAATATGATTTGCTGTGATGGTAATGGACTTTCAAAATACCTGTTGTAATACAATAAATACTATTAATTGTTTTGTTGCTAAAACTCTGTTGTTGTTGTTTTTCTACTCAGAGATTATTGTAAGTAATATATATAAAGTACTCTAAGTCATGCAATTAAGTTTTCGAGATCAAAATTTTTTAAATCAGTTTTAAAATTATAGCCCTATGACGACCATGTGCTTCGGGGGTGAAGTAAACCGGAGTTGTTTATTGTCACTTTTTTGGCTCGTGGTTCAACCATTTCCCAAAAACTCAAATTTAGGATTTAAAATCAAACTTTATTATCTTTAGCTTGATGACAATAATGAAGGGCTATTTCCCAAATGAACTAGAAGAAGCTCGAAGAGTAGTATTAAAGTCAGTCATTGCATTTCAACTTACTTGATGCATTCTGTTGTTATATTTTCTGACGGTTCCCAGGATGCTTCGTATATGGAATAATATTTCCACTTTACCAAATATTCGAGTTGTTTGCCATTGACTTTTCGACTTGATATCAACCTTTCAACCTCATAAAAAGACGTATCACACTTTCTCTTCTTCGAAAGTTCATCGGGCCTAGCTCAGTCGAGTCCGCCATGTTTAAACCCAAATGTACAGATTGATTCGGGTTAAGCGATTAGCCAATCACAATTGTTCAACACAGTGATTTGATTGACCTATGCTAATTTATGATAATATAGCCGAAAATAAGCTCCGCCTGTTCCGGTTCCATATTTCTGGCTATGTCCTTTTTCTCCATCTGCGTGTACTGCACATAAGGTTAGACATGCCTTCTAGAAATGCCCATGCAATTCCAGTTTGTGCGAGACTTCTGTAAAACAAATGTCCAGACTGGACAAGCGGCTACGCCTTTGGTCTAAAATCTATTTAATTCATTATTATGCAGTGATATAAATCGTGCATTGCTTGCTTTCAATTTCCATTGTTTTTGTATGCATTTAGATTAGTTCTTATCCTCAATTAATTTACTATATCGAAAGCGTATGCCGAAAAAATAGACGTTAAATAAAGTAAATGTAATCACAGTGATATCTTTTATGAGACAAGCTTAGTGAGAGCAAAAAAAGCTCCTGTTCAAAAAGTTTCTGCATGCCTACCATGACATTTATTAAATGATTACATTATATTGTCAGGGGAAGACCCCTTACTTGTTTGCAGACTTTCATATGTTATCCGTATCCTCTACTGAGAGCACTTTTTGTGGGGTAAGTGGCATATAACAAGGATTCTTTTCAATATGTTTTCTGAAATAACGTTGTCGTATTCATGCTCTCTCTTCGAAATTTAATCATTAACTCACACCACGCCCTCTAACCTTTTTCTTTCATTTGCAAAAAAATAAAAAATAAAAAACAAGCAAACATATCGACCTCACGTGAGCGTATAATCAATTTTATAGGATCTATTTGAAGAGGAAGAGGACAGCAATTTGTTCGAGGGATTTCATATGTCTCCCATCTCTTCGGCGACAAGCTGCTACTCAGAGGTATGCTAAATCTTTATGGAATAAGGTGAGAGAAGAAGAGTACTTTGAAACGAAGGGCGTACAGGTAGGGGCTAAACTATTGACGTTGACAAAATTAAAATTAAAAATTTCATTTCATTAAATACCAATAAAATTTATGCCTTTTCATATGTCACTGTGTAGACAGATGTTTATATACTGAGATACAAGAAAAAGGAATACGAAGAGGTTAGTTTTTAAAAGCAGTTCTTTGTTTACTGGTGACGTGAAGAGAGATCCCGTTCTGTTGATGCAATAGAAATATATCTATATTTTACCTTCAGTACTTGTATCTAGAGGAAACGGACGCCAACTTTTCTTGCGTTGAGGTAAGGTGGCATTTATTTCTTAATTTCCCGACAACTAAAACTATAAAACAGACATGTTTAGGTAAACTTGTAGTGTTTAATTGCAGCTTGTGAATTTATAATTTAGAAGCTAATAGGTGCATAAAATTTTCAGGATAAAAAATTCTGGTCACCAAGCACAAAAGGAGATGATTATATATTTTTTTCTATTGTTTTTCCCCTTTTATCCGTTCAAAACCAATCTTCCAATACTTTTCGTTTATTATAAACGATAATAGAATAACCCATTTAATTTTGTTAAAAAATTTTAAGGAGAGTCGGCGTCCTTCCACTCATCCGGTCATAGAAAATACTGTTGATGTTTGTGACGAAAGCGATTTGGAAACTCTGAAGAATGGACAATGGCTTAATGAGAGAGTAAGTAGACACTTTGTAATGAAACAATCGTAGATAAAATATATCTTTGCGTTTCTATTTTATTTGTTTTTTGAAAGCGATATTTGCTCCATGTAGTCTCCAACTACATAAATAGTCGAGCCTTCGTACACATTGACTCCAACATACGTATTTATTAGCTCCAGCTTGACAATTGTTCGACAATTACACGGAAGATTGTACGATTCGCTACAACAAACAACTTATAATTAATAAGCTTCACAAAAAGGGGCAAATTAAAAAGGAAAAAGAAAAAAAAAAAGAAAACTACTTACAAGTTAATGATGCACGCTCGACTGATTCTTGATGTTAAATATTTATGGCGCCTGCGGGGCCTCTAGTCTGCGGAAATTCTTAATCTTACACGCTCCCCCGCCAAAGACTATTCTGGGTCTTTTCTGCCCATCTAAACACAATCATTTACTAAATTACTTAACACTTTTTAACGTCTCTTGTAACTTAATTATAAACAGTTCAAGTCTTGAATGCTTTCATTCCTTCGTGTTCACTTTTGTGGCTACTCTTTCTTCTGCGGACTGCTTCTTGCTTGGTCCTCGGCTTCAGTCTTGGTCTTCAATAATTCTTCTTCTAGCATACAAAGCTTTCGCACGTCTCGGCGGTACTCTCCATCGGCCGTCCTCACGATCACTTGTCTTACAACTCCGTCGTTATCCGGCATTGTCTGTTGAATCAATGCCTTTGGCCATTGACCTCTTGGGGTATTCTTGTCTGCTAAGAGGACTAAGTCGCCAACCTTGAAATTAGCTTTTTCTCGTAGCCATTTCTGTCGCTCTTGCAGCATCGGCAGGTATTCTTTTGTCCATCGCTGCCAAAACTCGTTTGCTAACAGGTGGGCGTGCTTCCATCTTGCTTTATATTTGTCGACATCCTTTATCTCGTCTGGGGGTAGGGATGTGTTCTTGCGGAGTAGCAATATGTGGTTTGGTGTGAGTGCCTCTAAATCTCGGGGATCACTTGAGACGTTCGTTATGGGTCTGTCATTCATGATCTTCTCTACTTCTGTTAAGAATGTGTGAAGCGTTTCATTATTTACAAGACGCTCTCCTAACATGGAGTGTAGAATTCTTCTGACTGATCGGATAAGACGTTCCCAAACGCCACCTTGGTGACTCGCTGCGGGAGGATTGAACTTCCACTGTACATCTCTTTGATTCAGCTCGTTCTGTATCCGATCTTGGTTCCACGTCTTCATTGCTTTGATGACGTCTAACTCTGCTCCCTTGAAATTAGTGCCGTTATCACTGTATATGATTCTTGGGGGTCCACGTCTACTAACGAAACGTATCACTGCATTGATAAAACTATCAGTAGATAAGTCTTGTGCCACCTCGATGTGGACTGCTCTGTACCTTAGGCACGTGAATATGCAACCGTATCGCTTGTTCAAGGCAGGATCTCTCTTGGATCTTGTATTTGGTCCAATTTTGACGTACAGCGGTCCAAAGTAGTCTAAGCCGACTGCGGCAAACGGATAGACTAGTTCTTGTCCGTCCGAAGACGATCTCACTTCAGGTAGTGGAGCTGTAATCTGTTCTCCCATCCTAGCATTCTGACGCCTGCATTCGTGGCACTTGCGTAAGACTCTTCCAACCGACGACACTCCACTTATTATCCAAAAACGTTGTCGTATCTCGGCTAATACTTGATTGGTTCCAACGTGACCATTGCGATAGTGATAATGACGTATTATCAGCTCTGTTACTGGATGTTTTCCAGGCAAGATGATGGGATGCTTCGCATCATAGGACAGATGTGAACGATCTAATCTCCCTCCTACCCGAATCACTCCGTCTTCTAAAATTGGCTTCAGGTGGATGAATCGTTCTTTAACTTCCTTGCTCAAGATTCCTACTTCACTGTCTTGAGTATTTAAGAACGACTCCTTCTGGATGAATCTCGCGATTCTTCTCTCCGCTGTTTCAACTTCCGAAACTGACAAGGTCTCCTGACTGGGTCGCAAGCTCTTGGCGCTGTCGCGCTCAGCTTTACGCGGCCAAGCTTCAATCAACTTACGAACAGCTCTGATGAGCCATGCAACTGCTCTTCTTAGCCTGTTCCAGGTCGAGTACTTGCGAAACAGTGAGTCCCAAAAGTCCTTCTGCAGCGTCGTTGCTCCGACTGTCACTTTCTCCTTCTTAACTCCTTCATCCGTTTCTGACAATGTTGCCGATATCTCTGGTGGCTGTGGAGGCCATTCTTCTTCTTCCGTCCACAAAAACTCTGGTCCTTGTCTCCATATCTGCAGCTTTCTTGATTCTGTTGCCTTGATCCCTCTTGAAGCATAATCAGCTGGATTAAGCTCGGATCTTACGTGTTTCCACTGTTCTGGAACCGATTCTTGTCGAATAATGGCAACACGATTTGCGACGAAGGTGGTAAATCTTCTCACTTCGTTGAAGATGTATCTAAGAACGATAATAGAATCTGTCCAATAACTGACGTTGTCAATCCTGAGTCTTCTTTGCAACGCTCTGACAATCAACTTATTCATCTGAACAAGCAGGGTTGCGGCTGTAAGTTCCAGCTTGGGTACGGTCATTGTGCTCTTCAAAGGTCTAACACGAGACTTTCCCATCACAAAGCTACAATGAATCTGACCTCTTTCGTTTATCAGTCTCAGGTAGGAAACCGTTCCGTAACCATGTTCTTGTGAAGCGTCAGCAAAATGGTGGAGCTCCGCCCTCACTACAGTACCAAAGTTCTTTGGTTTGAAGCAACGTGGAATACTTAGATCTTTCAAACTTGCAAGTCCTTTTTTCCATTCTATCCAACTGGCAAGTATATCTGGTGGGAGATTCTCGTCCCAGTCATATCTCCTATGGCAAAGTTCTTGATTTATTTCTCTACCAGGTAGGAGAAGAGGGCTTGCAAACCCGAGGGGATCATAAACAGTTGCAACTGATGACAGGACGCCCTTTCGATTCTCCGGATGTGCCTTGCTACTCGTAACTAAGTTAAAGGTATCTTGTTCTACGTCCCAGTGGATTCCCAGGGCTCTATCTACAGGTAGACTTTCTGACGCTAAATCTAAGTCCTTGATCGCTGGTGCGCGTTCCTCTACTGGAAATTCTGACAAAACTTGGCGATGACTGGACATCCACTTTGTTAACTTGAATCCTCCTCTAGCTAGCAAGGTCTGTAACTGCTTGCTCACTCGTATAGCTCGATCAACATCAGCAAACGATTTCAACAAGTCGTCAACGTAAAAATCTTTATACACAGCATCGATGCTCTCTGGCATGAAGTCGTGCTCGTTGTCCTTTGCGGTTCTTCTCAGTGCATATCCAGCGATGCTCGGCGATGATGTTGCACCAAATATATGTACGAGCATTTGGTGAACTTTGGGTTCTTTAGTTAAATCTCCGTTTGGCCACCATAGGTAACACAATGCGCCGCGGTCCTCTGGCACTACGTGGACTTGATGAAACATTCTCTTAATATCTGCTGCCACAGCAACTTCGTTCACTCTGAATCTTAGGATTACTTCAATCAACGGACTTGTATTCTCTGGTCCTTGAAGTAACTGTTCATTCAACGAAGTCCCTCCACTCTTGGCGGCGCAATCGAACACTACTCGCGGTTCCTCTGGTTTCCTCGGATGCCAAACTGCATGGTGAGGCAAGTACCATACTGGTTTCAGGTTATGGAGTTCCTCTTCCAGCACTTCCCTCGAAGAACCTTCACTTTTGTACTTTTCCATGACTTGATTGTACTTCTCTTTAAATTTTTCATCTTTCTGCATCCTTTTCTTCAACCATTCTAATCTCCTTTCCGCAGTCGCTCGGCTATCTGGAAGAATCGGGCGATCTTGACGAAATGGAAGTCTTAATTGATAATGTCCGTCAATTAACTTTACTGATTTGTCCATAATATCTTTCGCTCTGTGGTCTTCGATGGACATACCTTCATCTGCGTCATTATAAGAGTTCCCGAACTCGTCGTTATACATGCGTTCTATTTGAAGGTTTAGCTTCTCGTGCTCGGTGCTAGTAAGACTCACATTCACTTGACTTTCTGTAGATTCTACTATAGGTCCATAGACAGTCCAACCGAAGGGGGTTTTCACCGCAAAAGGCTCTCCCTTACCACCTTCTCTTCTATCCAGTTCTTTCTCTATAATATCTGGACGGTCGCTACCGATGAGGATGGTTACCCTTCTTCTGTCGATTTCTCTTAGGGTAAGATCTTTAAGGTGCGGCCATTTCTTTATTTCTTCATTGGTCGCCACATGCTTCGGCAGAACAGGAAGATGTCTCGTGGTCAGTACGTTCTCTAAACGGAAGTGTGCGTCTCCAGCCAAAGATTCTACTTTTAAGTCTATTTCATATCCGCATTTCCTTTCCTGCGAATTGACGGTAGACATCGTAAATCTTGCTTGCCTCTTGGTTTTGATCTCTAATTCGTCTATTAAGCTCTCCATACAGAGGGTTGCGTCCGAACCACTGTCAAAGAATGCGTATGTGATGATCTGCTTGTCACTCTGAGGGGTGCTGACCTTGACAGGTACAACCTTGAAGCATACTTTCGGTCTGCAAACTTCTAGTGCGCTGACTGTGACGGGATCACTTGGCTCTACTGCTATAGCATTTGGGCAGACGGTCGAAGGCGTTGACTGACTAGTTGTCTTTACTGAGTTTGTTCTTTCCTGACTCCCTGATGTCGCCTCTCTTACTTGTACATTTCTTTCGACGCTCTTCCGAGTTGAATTGCTGTTGTCTTTCACGCGATCTCCTTCGCTGTCTTCGATGTGAATCAAGTAGTGATGCTCCTTACCGCATCCTGAGATTCTACACTTGAATCCCTTTGTACACGACTTGGCGCAGTGTCCTTCTTCAAGGCAGGCTCTGCAAAGACCGTGTTGCTTCACCGTCTTAAGACGATCTTTTAGAGAAGAACTTTTGAATTTCCAGCATCTCCAAACTCCGTGAGGTCCTGAACATTGTGGGCATTTGTGAGCGATCGCAGATGGGCATTGGCTCTGATCTCTTTGAACGGCTGCTAAGGTCGTGACTTTATATCTTTGGTCAGATCTTTCTTTCTTTGGATCTCTTCTTTCCTTTTCTGTCGTCGAGGAAGTCACCCTTAGTTCCTGTCCGTATCTGTTGTTAATTCTGTCCGCTGTATTCTTAACGAACTGGACGAAGTCTGCATACTCAGCTCTGCCCTTTATCTTGATAAGATCTCCAGCTTTGTCGGCCCCATTTCCTCTTTAAGCCTTCGTCTGGCAGTTTTCTCATCAGCATGACTATGGTCTCTTCGTTGTCCAAGCGACTTGAATAACTGAAACCCATGTTAGTAAGCACTCTCCTTGCGTCTTCCAGCTTCCTCGCGAACTCCATCAGGCTGCTAGCGTCAGCTCTTCTGATCAGAATCTCTTTCAGTCTCCTGACGTGAGATTCAGCTACCATGTGCGGCTGTCCAAAGTTCTGATGTAGAGTTCGCCACGCTTCAACGTATCTTTCGCATACCGGGAGGTTCACGCAGCTTCTAATTGCTTCCTTCGCCTTTCCTACGCATTGTGCTAGTAAACGGGTAAGTCTCTGCGACTCGTCCGACACTTGACTTTCGATGTTATCCTTGAAATTCGTAACGAACTCTGCGTACTCCAGGGGGTCTCCACTAAACTTCATTAATTCCACTTTCGGTAGGGACGGACCTTGTTTGATTGCTTGCGCTATCGTCGTCCAAGCGTCTACCATGGAACTTTCTCTGGGTAGTGATGGAGGGGTATACGAGGGACGAAACTCTGTCGGCGTTGGATTTTGAACAGCTGGAACATACGGCGACGCCGATGCTCTCAGCGCCATCCCTTGGCTCACTTGCGGCGAGCTAGTGAGTTTCTCTGTAAGGGTAACGGGTGTCGACGCCATTTTCGGGCTCGTATAACAACAATTAGTATAAACACTGGGAATGGTATGGTGACACGATGGAAGTGGATCAGGAACCTGCATGTGCGTACCTTTCATCGCGAATTCACTAGTCACTACAGGTACGAAAGTTTTCTTGGAATACTGGTCATCTCTTTTCAATGGGGATTGAGGCCGTGGGCGGCTGAACTGGGGTGTAATCTCAATGTGGTTCTCGCTTTCCCAACGGGAATGTTCAACGTTTTCTTCCGTAACGTATTGTTCTAGCATCAATTCTAGAGCAGCCTGCTTCGCCTGGGTTTCCGCGTCTATCAGCTCGATTTTTCTGCTAAGTTCTGCCTTTTGCTTCTCTATCTGCTCCATTTGGCGATCTAAATCTTGTTTCTGCTTCAGCGCATTTACTCTAAGTCTCGCTTCTTCCATAAATTTCGTTTTCTCTTTTATACTAGACGAACTAGAAGCACGACTGAATCCAGATTCGGATGGGGACTTTGGTCTTTGCTTGTTGGCTCTCCACTCATTCAACAAGTTTTCTATCTGCCACTTCATGTCTCTCTGGTTTTCATAACTATCCATTAACAGTGTTCTCCTCTCTTCGTCATCTTCAATCTCCATACATATCTCGTGGGCATCGACAAACTTCCTGAACGCTTCATTGTACTTTTGGACACTATCTTCTAGTGTTACCACGTCGACTTCAGGGCTCTTCATCAATTCTTGTACTCTGTTCCAATTCTTCCTCAGCTCTCCAAGATATCCTGATCTACTACGTCTATACCGAATCGCTCGTTCGGCTCTGACTTCTTCTTCGCCAAATTTCTTTGGTTCTCTAACTCTCGAAGATCTTCTAACATCGGGCTCTCGTTGTTCAGCACCAAAACCAACTAAATCTTGCGTTAATGATGGCCATGTCACCTCTTTTCCACCATTCTCTACGCTTGGTTTTGCTGACACTGCTCCCTTAATTTCTTGGAATTTCTGGTTGGGCTCCCTGTGTCGCACGTGCGATTCTTCATGTACTTGCTCGTGGACTGATTTTACTCTCTCAAATCTCTCTCTTAAATCTTCACCAAATTCATCCAAATTTCTTCCATCCTGGTCGTACATCTTCTAGTTTAGATAATTTCGGCGATTTCGATAACCAAAGTCAATGATAAATGACATTAACTTCGAATGAATGTAGTCTCCAACTACATAAATAGTCGAGCCTTCGTACACATTGACTCCAACATACGTATTTATTAGCTCCAGCTTGACAATTGTTCGACAATTACACGGAAGATTGTACGATTCGCTACAACAAACAACTTATAATTAATAAGCTTCACAAAAAGGGGAAAATTAAAAAGGAAAAAGAAAAAAAAAGAAAACTACTTACAAGTTAATGATGCACGCTCGACTGATTCTTGATGTTAAATATTTATGGCGCCTGCGGGGCCTCTAGTCTGCGGAAATTCTTAATCTTACACTCCATATGTGAATGATTTACAGGTTGTGAATGCCTACTTAAAGCTAATAGAACGGGAAGCAAAGAAGGTAAATTTTTATCTAGGTACCGTAGACTATTTGAATCATGATTATCGCTTAAACATGCAACTCAGAGGAATGTGTAATCATCATCATTATGTTCTTCATCATCATCATCATCATCATATTATTATTATTATTATTATTGTTATTATTATTATTATTGTTATTATTATTATTATTGTTATTATTATTATTAGGCAAATAATAGCAGAATTAAGATAATTGAAAGCTATGTTCTTCAAAAGTGGCACAGCAATAGAAATGCAGTGATTGCAAAAATCTGGACAAGACAGCACAAACGGTAAAAATGGAAATGTAACTTCTCAAGTTATGTGTAACATTGGCATAAACACCGAATTGTTTTCCTATAGATTTTTGTTGTTCGATGAAGATATTGTGTTGTTTCCCGTGAATGAGACAAATCATTGGACACTCATGGTAAGTACTGCGGATGTGAAGCCACGATAAGAAGAAACAAAACAGGAAATAGTGTCACCACTCATTATCGATTAAAATTGGAAATCATGGTATAGCCGGTGATAACAAACTATCTTGATAACCAACAGGTCGTTCTAATTAAGGAAAGAAAGGTTATTCACTTGGATTCACTCACAGGGCAACCAAAGAGATCACTTGTTTCCTCAATAATGTGAGTATAGCGCGTTTTCCCACAACACCCTGACTAATCATCTACTCTCAATTACGTCACGAACGAAGTATATTATCCTCCGTGTTTTGGGATTTTTCTCTTCGTTTAATTGTAAATGGCTTCAGTGAAGAAGAGCCACCCTTTTCGGCCCCTGCCAAATCCCATTGTTGTTGTTTTTATACTTTAGTAATTTTTTATGAATTAATCCCATCAATCAATCAATCAATCATCTCTTCTTTCATCTGTTGATTATCAGTCTTATTGAGTCTTCTATTGGAATCTAATAACA
The DNA here is from genome assembly GCF_029948245.1 of Actinia tenebrosa. NCBI lineage: Eukaryota > Metazoa > Cnidaria > Anthozoa > Actiniaria > Actiniidae > Actinia > Actinia tenebrosa. Next base: position 1,598,008 of record NW_028292578.1, on the reverse strand, counting down.
AATACTTTTTAGGGAGCTTTTATGCTACGTTCATGTTGCTACTTACAACGCTCCTCTGAACATTAGTGAGTGGTTTGCTCTAAATCCAAACGAAGTAAGTAGGTCCAAAAGCTCGCACAATGTTTACTTTTGATCAACCCGTTGACAATTAACTGGTAATGGTGATAACGGTAATGGTGATAACGGTAATGGTGATAACGGTAATGGTGATAACGGTAATGGTGATAACGGTAATGGTGATAACGGTAATGGTGATAACGGTAATGGTGATAACGGAAATGGAGATTATATTACGAATTACTAATAATAAAAAACTGTTTTGCATCATTTTTAGACCATACCTTTACAGAGGAATTGCGATGACTGTGGAGTGTTTCTTTGCAAGGTTTGTACCTCAATTAAGGAGTACATTGAAATACTCTATCAATAGTAATAACTGAAAATGTCTGACGCACGGTTTAAGTACACGTACGCATTAACGCATCAGTCTGCTGTGTGAATTCATTTTCATTAAAAGCAACACCGTAAATGACCTTAGCAATACTCGATTAACTGATAGGAATAATATAGTGTTTTTACCGTAATTCTTGCAATTCAATATTCTTATAGTATGCCGAATACATTGCACTGGAAAGAAAGATCGACTTCGACCAAGTATGTACCAAAAACATCTTTAAGATCCTATTTTAAAGGATGTACAAAATGAAAAACATTACCAACTTTTTATCCCAACTAAACAGAAAGACATGCCGTACTTCAGAAGGATGATCAAGAAAGCTCTTCAAGATGGGCATCTTTAGAAGTACGGGATGCTTGGATGTCCACGACGCAGAAATTATTGCTGCCAAGGGCTGTGGAAAAGTGATATCTCTTCGGGAGACTAGATTTTGACTTCCAAATGCGTTCATGAAGATCCCGTAGAAATGACGCTTGTTGGGAGATGTCAAAATTCAAGAAAAATATAATGGTCGAAAAGAGAATTTTGTTGATCACTCTCTCACGCGGCGTGACAGAAAAATCTGACTCAAAAATCTGACAACAAGTGATATTTCTTGGGGAGACTAGATTTTGACTTGCAAATGCGTTCATGAAGATCCCGTAGAAATGACGCTTGTTGGAAGATGTCAAAATTCAAGAAAAATATAATGGTTGAAAAGAGAAATTTGTAGCCGTGCAATCCGTTGTAACATGATCACTCTCTCACGCGGCGTGACAGAAAAATCTGACTCAAAAATCTGACAACGAGTGATATTTCTTCGGGAGACTAGATTTTGACTTGCAAATGCGTTCATGAAGATCCCGTAGAAATGACGCTTGTTGGGAAATGTCAAAATTCAAGAAAAATATAATGGTCGAAAAGAGAATTTTGTTGATCACTCTCTCACGCGGCGTGACAGAAAAATCTGACTCAAAAATCAGACATCAAGTGATATTTCTTAATGCTTTTATGTGTACTGCTTCATCGACAGTTTATTTGGACATCAAACTACGGCTTGGCTTATTCGACGTAAAGCATGGATATTTTTCGTTAGGAGAAAAAGTGCTTCAACATTTTGAAATAAAAGGGTTCGGTAACTCGATATATGGGAACGGTACTCGAAGTATTTGTGGCATGAAGCCCGTTGATAGTAGATAAAACAGCTCAAAAAATCTGAAACCGCTGTTTATTTTCTTTGAGGTGAGTGTTTCTATCCCCAAAGACAACGAATCGCAAGAAATATCTTGTGAGTAAAGCTTGGTGTGGGTTTTATAGTAAATCAAAGCGTTTCTACGAATATAGAGCATTTTGTGTTCAACATGATGTGACGCCCCCCGGAAAAAATCTGACACTAGATCCGAAAACCTGACTCAAAAATCTGACTCTAAAACCTGACACCAACTTCACTTTGGTCCTTTGCACTATCCTAAGCCGTACGTACAGCTGTCTTGGACGAGCCTTTCAGTGAGAAGTTCACTTTGTTTTACTGTATTCTGGTGGGACAGAGTTAACGAAATACCTGAATAACTTCATCAAGCTCAACAAACAGCTTAAGGTATTGTGTTAAACTATTAGGAAGGGTTCGTAGACCGTCTCGGCTTCTGTTTTCGGTACCATGCTACTGCTATTTACAAAGAACTCAGTATCTTTGCATTACTATCTGAGCCATAAACGGTTTTAGACTGCAGCAATTAATTTCGCATAATTCCTTGATATTTACCTATTCTCTAGCAGTTATGTTTTACAAATTTAAGTGGTTTTTTTTCTACCCAAGTAGCAAATAGGTTTATTCTTGCCGCAATTTCAAGTGATCATGGAAAGCCTAGGTTAACAGTCATGGTTGTTCGTACATTTTTGTTGTATGTCTCGTAGACCAGGGCGTTCTGATGGCGAACACTTCTTTCGTTCTGTTCATTACATCCTTGTATTGTAGAGGAAAAACTACTTGATATTTATTGATTCTGTCACCCACTGTTACACATAATGTTCGAAGAATTCTGTTCAACCATGTGCTTTTACTTTTCAATATCTTTTAAATATTTGAGGTTAGAGTATATAGAGATATTCCATAGGTACTTCGCTCTTCAAACTTTAAGATCATATCACTATGCGTTGGTTTTAAATTTTCAAATCAAACTTCCAAGGGCGATACATCTATTTTGCATCCCCAATACAATCCCAAGATCACGATGGCGCAAATGATAAAATAAACTCTTTTATAATCAAATATATAAGAAATTGTCTCAGTAGAAATGTTCAAAGTGTAGTCTTCTTAATATTTTTCTTGATGTCATGTAACAGATTTTGACAATTTTAATGCGAGTCTCGATCACTCAAAGTAAGAGTTAATTACCGAGAACGGAGGTAATAAGCCATATACATCCCGAGGGCCGCAGGCCCGAGGGATGTATATGGCTTATTGCCGACGTTCGAGGTAACTAACTATTTTAGTTATCAATTAAGAAGGTTTTCTATAATATTCTGATGTTAGACTTTTAAGATAATGAAAATAAAAAGAATTTAAAAAAATATTCGTGGTTCAGTTGGAAGTTTAGAATGTATACAAAAGGGTAAACATTTTCCGCTTTGTTTTTATATTTCCCTTGTTGTCTATAGAGCATGAACAATGTGAGTTGATTATAAAGGGATTTACTAATGCCCTCTAGTCCCTACAGAGGTAATTTAATGCTAATTAAACAAAAGTGCAGATGATAATAGAAAACCATAGATTTTAGGATTTCGTAATCACATGTGGCTGTATGGCAATGGAGTTGGAGAGTAGTGACGAAGAGGCAGTTTTTATAACGCCGAATACCTTTTCTCAGCATTCAAGCCCAATTTTCACTTTGCAGTTGCATGATTTTTTGTTTGATAATGCAAATTGTTTGGAACTAGAAGCCAACATTACCCTGGTCCCAGAGGCTCGACGATTTTTCTCCCGGGCACGTATATTTTGAGCCGCGAAGCAGCGAGACCTCGTCGGAGCCTCTGGTAGGAACCGCATACAACCTCATTTCCATGCTAAATTAAAGTGTCAATCAATCATTTAGAACTAACCAATCACACAAGAGATCCCCGTGGCGTTTTTGGTATTTAGGGAGGGGAGGTTGTAGTTGACCAAAATAACTTTGCGGAGTCCACCTAAGTGCTTTTGTCATGTACACGTGTCCAAATATGTCAAAGTGACAGTCCGGTGTTTACATTCAGCAACACGAATCGCAACCAATTGTGAACGAAATTCAAACAAAAATACTCCATTGAAAAGCGCAATCTCACATCCTTCAAAGTCCTGTCGACTTTGCAAATGTAGTATTACGTCTGGAAGACCAAGAATTCACCTCTTTGGCTTTGTGTTACTGATTAGTTGCCTAGGCCTTGTAGATATTTATTGTATTTTTTATTGTATTTTATCGGTAGTCAAAGGGAGAAACTCGTATAAATGACTACACACACTCACCAACTCTATAATGGATATTGATTTTAAAATCGGCTTTCAATGGTTATTGCGTGAAATTATCAAGCTAACCTCTGTACCCTGTTCAGTTAGTATCGTCAATGACCTTTGTTCTCCTTGTCTTTTGCTCTTCCGATAACGTTTCAATGTTCTCAAACCGTTTTTGAAGCGTTGTTGACAATATTTCGTCGAATAGCGCTTCGGATATACAATGTGGCATCGAGAAATGTTCACTGTAGCTAGAACTATAAAATAACACCTTGAAATCTCTTGACATTACAAACAAACTGACATAAGATAATGAGCAATGTATACTTGTACCTCCCTACCCTTCATTACAAATAATTTAGCCAATCACAAACTGGACTTCAAATCAGCCAATCAGTGAACCAGAACAATTTTGAGCAATCTGTAATTCTATTGGTGCGGCCTGATCAATCAACTATGCGGTTCCTACCAGAGGCTCCGACGAGGTCTCGCTGCTTCGCAGCTCGCTCACCGCTTCGCGGCTCAAAATATACGTGCCCGGGAGAAAAATCGTCGAGCCTCTGGGACCAGGGTAAGCCAACATCGGAGAGAAAAATAATGAGTTAGAGATACAAGAACCGAAGCGGGACATTGCCGTTGTTTCCGATGCTGATCTACATCGCAGAGTTGAAGCCAGAATACCACATGGAACCAGGTGGCCAGGAAAACAAGAAGAAATGTAGTGAAAAGGATGAGCAAAACCCAGTTTGTAAGAATTATCATTTTAAAAACTGTGTTGTAAACTTTAACACATAAACTATGAGCACTAGCAACGATTTGATAATGTAATGTTTAGAAAACATATCTCTATAGTTTTTTTGAATGTAAACATTAATTAGATTAGTTCTGTAGAATAGTATTATTCCCCAGATAGTTTACTCGTCAGGCAGCAGGGAAGAGCGGGGCTGATATGAATTAATCTGATTGGCTCATTATAAATTCAAGGTCAATATATAGTTATAAACCGGGTTTATAACTATTTAGAAAACTCATTAATAATTCATGAAGAAAACACAATAGAAATCATGACCATGAAGGTGATTTTATATCGGATAAAGATTCGTCTTCATTTGCATAAACTTTAACTTGGATTTTCTCTATCAAACTTGGTTCATTTCGTAAAAAAATCGGTACACAATGAGAACAAACATCATAAGTTTTCTAAGCCGTTCAATAATCTCGCAGATCGTGGTTTATCGGGTCTAAAACCACTCGGCTGCGCCTCGTGTTTTATACCCGATAAAACACTCCTGCTCGTTTATTAAACATTACATATTGACCTTCGATTCATAATGAGCCAATCAGATTAATTCATATCAGCCCCGCTCTTCCCTGCTGCATTTCAATTCCCTCCCCGGGCTTTAAGTTTGTCCATTGTTTATGAGGGTTGTAATAAAAATAAAGCCTTATGAATAACAAAGAAAACCGTGTCAATTGATAACTAAGCTTCCATAGTCACTAGAATCACATATGAAAGTATTCAGAACTGAAGGCTAGCAGGTGGCATGAGGGAGAGAATAACTGGACCCTAATCCATCAGAGGTTATTCTCTTGCCTTCTGGACTGAAGCTTCCATATGAAATGAATTCATTTTAATGACTCACAAATATATTTTACAACAATCGTAATAGAATAGTATTAAACAAAACCAATTAAAAAAATTTCACTTGTATGATTTATTTCTTATGATATAGTATTAAGATGAGAATATGTGGACCGCGTAAGCACTTATGAAATACATGAAGATATAGAAATATAGATAAGTTATAGTGCTTGGGAACGAGGTTATTCCGGGCGAAAGCCCTTGGAATTAAATTCGGAAAAATAAAATTCGGACCCAGCGAGGTCGGAAATTAATTTTTCCGAATTTAATTCCAAGGGCTTTCGCCCGGAATAACCTGGGTCCCAAGCACTATAACTTATCTATATTTCTATATCTTCATATAGTATTAAGTATTAATAGTATTAAGACGACAAAATTAAAAAATATACTCCATGCTAATTAAGTACTGGGACAACTTCATTAAGAACTTTCAAGAACTTTAGTCAAGTCTCTGTGGGATAAAGACCTCGAGGTTTTCAGCGAAGCATTCTATCTGCACCTATTGAAAACAAGCATTCGATAAGTCGATGATAAAGTAACCTGAAAGAAAATTGTGATTGCTGTCAGAAAAAAGATGATGGTGTTGTAATAATCGTGATCTCATTGCTGATAATATCAATCAACAGGTACAGAAAATGTCAGTATAGAAAATGTAGACACTGGAGATGCGAAAATGAAAATGCGACTGCATTTGATGATAAAGATGATCCATGGTTATTACAGTGATAATGTAAAAAACATCACAAAATGTATAAATTGGTAATGACAATAGCTATTAAATAGCTATATTATTATTATTTACACAGGAATTATTTAAAAAATTGCTACCTTCTACTACTATTACTAGATAATAATGTTGATGGTGTTGATGGTGATGATGGCAATGGTAATGGCGCAGGGGGGAATTGATAATAGTTATATAAACTATTACTAACAATACTGAACATATATACTGCTGGTTACCTACTTATGTTGATAATAATTACAGATGATGATGGTGAAGGTGACTTCGAAGTTGTTAAACAGTACGTGCAATACAAACAAACAAACGAGGAAACGAAAGGATATATGCACCCAGGGCATTCAGCCTGCAGGGTAGGTATTTTTATTTCTATCTAAGATGGAATCAATTTAAGGGTAAAAATGTGCAAAAACTTTGACCTTTCCTTACATATATACAAGTATATCAAAAGTATATAAGAAATTATGGGATATCGTACCTGATATTTTTTTCGAGTTATCCATAACTAGGGCTTTCTCAAAACAATATCAGGAATGATATCCCATAATCTCTGAGGTGCTTTTGAAGTACGAAAGGGTCAAAGTTTTTGAATATGGCTTTTTGTATGTATATGTATGTATATATATACATTTAGAAAATGCATTAATAATTCATGAAGGAAACACAATAGAAATCATGACCATGAAGGTATAGATATAGATTTGTCTTCATTTGCATAAACTTTAACTTGGATTTTCTCTATCAAACTTGGTTCATTTCGTAAAGAATTCCGTACAATATGAGAACATACATCATGAGTTTTCTAAGCCGTTTAACAAACTCGCAGATCGTATTTTATCGGGTCTAAAACCACTCGGCTGCGCCTCGTTTTTTATACCCGATAAAACACTCCTGCTCGTTTATTAAACATTACATATAAATTTTGATTTTGAGAACATAAATCAACAACTACAAATTAAACCACTTCTATTACGTAAGATAGCAAAGGTTAACACTCTATCGTTGTGTACTGATCCTGTAACGTTTGATGATTTACGAATAACTAATATTGAAATTAATAGCAATATATTTTTATTATTAAAGCTAATGTGGAACTTTATTAGTGCAAGTCTCTTGAGAACGGACCTTGTAATGGTCGTCATTGGAGCAATTTTTGCACATTCCAATATTAAAATGTAAAAAGGGTGAAATACAAATTTAAGATGGATGTAGTGGCAAAATAAATGTAATTCCAGGCTAGGAAAATAATGAATATGATTTATCACTTATTAATTAAGGTACCGTTCTGATTGCGTCAATGGTAGGACACACTGCATCATAAATTAATAAAAGCATGGCCAAATAAATATCACGATAAAGAGTTCCATCACCTACCCTGGTACAACTTTCTTGCATCACTGGCATGCCACGTGATGAGAGCTGCAATCCTACTACTTCATTCTCCTGCAAAGAGTAAAAAAGATACATCACGTATTAATAAAAGCATGGCCAATTAAATATAACGATAAAGAGTTCCATCACCTACCTTGGTACATCTTTCTTGCATCACTGGCATGCCACGTGATGAGAGCTGCAATCCTACTACTTCATTCTCCTGCAAAGAGTAAAAAAGATACATCACGTATTAATAAAAGCATGGCCAATTAAATATAACGATAAAGAGTTCCATCACCTACCTTGGTAAAACGTTCTTGCATTACTGGCATGCCACGTGATGAGAGCTGCAATCCTTTTACTTCATTCCTCTGCAAAAAAGAAAGATATATCGTGTATTAATAAAAGTATGGAGTTCCATTACCCTAGTACCACTTACTTGCATGCAACGTGATGAGAACTTTGGGGATTTTGCTTCGTTTTTCTGCAGAAAGGAAAAAAGATTCGTCATTTATCACTGTCCAATTTCCCTAGAAAAACATCAAAGAAAAACCGCTTCCCCATTCATCCCGCATACGGAAAGAAAACCGTAATCTTGTCCAACTGAACCTTCTATTGAAGAAGGCTGATCATAAAAGCCTCCTCACTAAAACTCTCGACAAAAGAAGACAACATTTTATGAATAAAAACCGCATTTGAACTGCATTTGAGGCTCGGATAAATTTAAGCTTACAACCGTAGTACAACAACACAGCGAAAGGAAAGACTTGCAAACGAAAAATATAAAATTATACTTCATCAGTTGTATGATAAAAGCATTACCGACATTAGATCTTGCTTATCGCAATGGATAGTCTCTTTACTAAATATTTTGTGAGTTGTCTTAATATCGAAACAATGAAATGGCTGAGAAACAATACATGCATGACACAATTTACGTTGTGGCAGCCATAACCGAGTTAAGAGAGACGCAATAATCTGAAAATATGTTCTTAAATTCGACCGACATACTGGCTTTGAAAAACAGAAATTATTATTAACATTATCAGTGATAGATTTTGTGAAAAATATTTTAAAAATTTAGTATAGACTTACCATAATAAGCTACCAACGTTAAAAGGCCCTTCGACTGCTAGAAACACCCACCTTCCTTTTGGCTATATCACGTGACACTGACATCCCGAATTAAATGACGTCACCTTCGTCTGAAGCCACCGGGTTAAGGTTAGGGTTCGGGATGTCGTTTTGAATCCCACGAAATAGCCTATACCTTCCCTTCTATCTAGTTCGCTGCGGTCACAGCGCCCCGAGAAGTGAATGGCTTCCTCGTTTTTCGTTGTCGCATGTTCAGCTTAATTGATGCTTGGCATTCTCATCTCGCGCAACTTTTTGTTACAACTCGGCATGTTGTTGTGTCAGATGTCTTCTTCAGATTGAGCTTACCGAGCCCTGTTAAGAAAATTAAAATGATTCAATGTTTTTAAAAGCTTGAATTCTTTTCATTAGCAGCTCGGTTTGATGAATGGACGATTTAAGAAAATAAACATCTTCAAAGATCGCTGACTGAAAGTTGGAAGCGATTCATCAAAATGCGCAAAAAAGCCGAAAAATAGAGCGATAATCTCCCATTTGAACATCTAGGAACGACATCCTAAAACTATGTCTTCGCCGCGCATTTCTAAAATTATTTAATTTTCGATCATAAATATGGTTTAAAATCATTATTTGGTGAACATTCATCGAACCTTGGCAATCTCGGTTTTTTGTTTCGAAATCTGCACCATTGGCGCCATTATAATTTTATTCATTATTATTCACTTTGTTTTCGCTTTCCAAACTCTATTCTGCACATTTTTAAAACTTTTTTGTTAAACTTACCAGATTCTAAGACCGCAATCACTTTTTCAATCGCATGGCGATCCTTCTTCTTCTTCCCGAGCCTACGCAAGTGGTCCCAATCTACTATTCCTGTAAAACAAAACAAACAGCTATTTCTCTTCAATACTAAAATTAAGCCACTTCCAATGTCTTTTAAGACATGCAAAAACTCTAGCAAACGAAAAAGTTAAGAAATGTTTATAACTCAAGTTTTCGACAACATGGTTTTAGCCGAATACCTGTTTGTGAGCCTTCTACCCTCACTCCAAAGTTAGGACAATTTCTTGGGTTCATCCTGATCCACTTTGTGAGTGTCGCTTTTTCTTGCCATGCTATTCCAATAATTCAAAACAAAAATAACAACTATACAGTACCAACGACTAAGATCCAAGCAATTCGACTAAAATATATAAATAAAAATAAAAATTGGCCGGAACTTTTTGACAGTCAAAATAAAGTTCCCTTATTTAACTCAACTGTTTAAAAAATCCATAATTATACGATTCAGAGGACATCCAGATGCAGATATTTGCACCATCTGTACTTTGTTCAGTTTTCGATTGTTTCTCTCAGCACCGTATTCAGTTATCTAAAGTCTTGACGATATTCAATGGTCAGTTTTAATGCAAGCTGTTAAGCAGTTGAATTAGCAGAAGGTTTTTTTTTCATATCAAACATTGAGTGTCGTATTTCCCTGTGTCTGTTGTCTGCGAGGCAGACCCACGAGTTAGCATCGTCCCCGTATCCTTCCTCGATTTTCCAAAGTTTTTCTTTTTTTTACTTGTCTTTTTTTCTTTTCTTTTCTTCTTCAAAAATATTCATGTCGAATTCGTCATAAAACGACGGCCTTTTTGTTTGCCGCTTTTCCGCACAATCCTAAATATGGAATTGATCATACCATATATGGAGTGAGCTTTCTCTACTCTAACTTCGACACTAACATATAGAGTAAAGCTTGATATGAGTAACTTTTTTGGAATCGCTGCTGTTTTCATTAGAAAATTTTTCCCAAGTCGTGATTGGTTTTCTATTTGGAGGATATCAGCCGTCTGCGTGTCTGTAAGTTCCACCTAAAATAATAAAATAGCAATAATATAAATCAATAATTTATATTGCGCAAAACTAATTAAAATAATTAATGCGCATTAAAATAATAATGAAAGTCTAAAAAGAATAAAATGAAACTATAATCTATGCCATTCCTCGATTGCACGTTACGTCATGGCGGCCTTTCGGGAATCGCTGGTGCTGCCATTGAACAAAATATTTCTTATTAGTCATTCATTGTTAACGGCGCCACAATAGCTAATATATATTTTAATTCGGGTGCGAGTTTTGCATTTGGTCTATATCCAAACTAAAATGTGAAATAATTTAATAACAATGAAACAGTCGCCATCTTGGTTGACCTAACATTAGAAACTAATGAGGAATGCTTTGTTATCGTCAACCAAGATGGCGGCAATGACGTAACATACACTTGCTGTGCAAATATTTTCAGTTACACTGATAAAGGTCTTTGTTTAGACCGAAATCTCTGTTTAAAAATCATACATTTCACAAGTCAGAGACAACTTCAATTTATAATGAATCATGAAACCTGCTCTATAGCGCAGCACAGCCGTGACGTCATAATAACGAAGACAAAGGCGAAATTCGGACAAACAAACTTGCAAGTTTACTTTCAGCAGATAATTTTCACAGCCGATCGCAGTTGATCTTAGTTTACATGGGTTATTATTGTAACTTTAAGTAAAAATAATAAAATCGGTTCGTATAATCCTCGTAGTGGTTAAACAGAATGCAATGTTTGTCCGAATCTTTAAGCTATTTTTAGAATCAGTGCGCTGCGCTATTGGACTGCAAATGAACTAATAAATTAATAAGAAAAATGTTTTTGTCATTTAGCTTCGCCTTCCAATTCAATCCTGCTTTACAACCAAGAACTATAGTCGTACTTGGATGCATCAGTAAGGAGGCTGATGATACTATGGTTCAACGGATTCTACACGTCCTTATAGTAGTGAGTAGATGCCTTTTTTTATATGAGTATGATGATGTCCTATACCTACGCCTATACCTATAAATAAACCCACACCCATACTGGCACCCATGCTCATATCCATACTCATACCCCTAGCCTTATCCCTGCCACTGTCCTTATCCCTGCCCCTGCTCCTGCTCCTGTCCTACCCCTACCTTTTAACCCTGTACCTGTCCTACCCTTACCCTTATCCTACCCCTATCCTACCCTTACCCTTACCTCTGTGCCTATCCTACCCCTACCCCCACCCCTGTCCATACTCATACTCATACTCATACCCCTGTCCTATGCTTACCCATACCCATGCTTATTCCTATACATGTTTTTTTGCTGCTCAGGCCCTCAGTAACTACACAGACCTAGTGCTAATTGAATCAGCTGTCATGTGTCTCAATAGAGTTCAGGCCATACTAGGCAAGGTAATCCAACACATAAATTGATTCACACTCCATCTATGTATAAAAGCCACACCTTATGCCTCACTTTCTTGTTTTACTAGGAATCTAAATTCCACAAGGCGTTCTTCTGGGTCGCAATAGCTGTCTTACAGGTAACTCTGCTAAGCCCATTTAATATACAAGGCAAATTTTCGCATTACATGAACTGTGTTTTAAAACTCCAGACTCCAATAGGGAGTCTGCCCAACAACTCAATGATGTCAAACATTGGATCGGCCGAGAGGTTGGGAAAAAGAACCATATTTTTTGTTTTAATTACTGATAATGTTGTTTTATGTGTCCTAGTTATCAGAGCTCTCCTTGTACCCGTGTGGCCTGGCTTTATTAGAGCAGAGTCTCCTAACACTTGACTCACATGGAGCATTCGAAACACAATCGGTAAGATGAACGTACATGTTAATTATCCCTTATTTTCAGCTACAACACGAGAGAACTTTGAAAGAATGAACGACTTGCGCTAAAAGGTCACGTGAATTTACCTCTGTTCATTGTGACACGAACGCTCGTTTTTAGGGATAGGGTCATGTGACCTGTTATGGATGCAAGCTGTCCATTGAAGAACTTGACAGAACTTAAACTAGGCTCTTAACAGGCAATGCCTCCCTAAACTGCATGTGTAAGATAAGTTTCAGAGTTAATGGTTTAACTCAGGTGACGTTAAAGTTTGTTGTAATGGGTAGCATGGGTGGCGTTCGCGGCTAACGTGTCGTCTTCCACCGCTGTGAGTCCAGCGGGTCGGGTCGCTGGTTCAAGCCCTGCGGTCGCCACATGTGAATTGAGTTGTTGTTCTCTCCTATGCTACGAGGGTTTTCTCCGGGTTCTCCGGTTTCCTCCCTCCGTAAAAATCAACATGTGAGTTGAGCGTTGTGTGCATGGAGTATTAAATGTAGTGGTAGTGCGTGTGAGTGAAAAGTGTCCCCAATTAGTGCGAAAGCGCTAGAACGACTAGACACTTAAATAAAAGTGATTTATTTATTTATCTAATGTGTGATCGACTGGGTGAGTGTGTCTTGAGAAAGACTGTTATTGGTGGTGACTTACGTTTTGACAACCTGAGAGGAAGTCATCTTGTGAGTCCAGTGAGAAAACGAAAGGCAGTCGATGGTATTTATACTTCTGAGTTGAGTTTGTTTGATCAGTCGTTCTCTCCCTTGTCATGTGGGTTTTTCTCTGGTTTTCCTACCCCCATGAAAAAAACCTTGTACCGTATGAAAGAAACTTGTCGGAAGGAGAACCCTTCCCGTGGAATCATACTTTTGAGATATAAGTAATCTTATAATAATAAAATAAATGATAAATAGATAAGAGAAATCTTTGTTTTAGATGCAAGAGGCACTGATGGCCGTCAGGAAAGAACCGTTACTAGAGTTCCACTGCAAACAGATGGACCATTTTGTGGGTGTCAGTTTCTATGGTAATTTCCACTTTGCTTTAATGGGGCATCTTGTCAAAGGTCAGTAAAGAATCTATTCATTTCATTTATTTTATTTTCCCTGAATGCATATGCTCTATAGAAAGATTTAACATTGCTGCATATTCGTTTGCCTTTTGTCTCTCTGTCTCTGCCTCTGTCTCATTCTTCGTCTCCGTCTCATTCTCCGTCTCATTCTCCGTCTCATTCTCCGTCTCCGTCTCCGTCTCCGTCTTTGTCTCTGTTTAGTGTTATTCCACTGGGAAAAGCAATCGATTTTTTTGTAAAAAAAGTAAAAGTGACACAAATGATGTAGCGGCTTTAGCTTTCCTTTACTCGCCCTTCCCTGAGTGACGTGATATTAAGTTACTCTGTTCTTCACCGTGTTTTTTCTTGTGTTAGTTTTTTTTATCTATGTCTGTCTCTCCTGTCCTTTCTGTTCCTCTCTCTACTCTCTTTAGTCTATCTTGTCTCTCTGTCTGTCCTGTATGTCTGTGCATCTACCTACATCTCATTGACCTTCTAATCACTGCCCACCTTGCTTTACACTTCCAGGTGTTTATCATCCGCAAGCAACAACAGCGGCTCGAGCAATCCGTATCCTGAACTTGATGTTGGACATCACTAGCAAGCACAAACAGTGGTAAAGAATATCTTGCATTAACTTCACATCCATTCAACATAATATTCTCAGCTGACTTCCAACATTTTTTATTTTAGTAGAAACAAGTTTGCCGTGACCAAAGAAAACCTAGCATACCTTGCAGGTAAGGAAGGATTCGGGTGGAATTAATGCTTGGACACTGGGTGGTTTAGGTATTGGGTGAGAATGCTTGGACATTGGGTGGTTCAGGAATCGGGAATTAGCTGAGAGGTGTTAAAAAATGACTGTGATTTTAAAGAAAACATGTTTGATTTCTGTTAGATATTGGTTCATTTTAAAAAGGTGGTCCGGTTTTCTTATTTACTTGTGTAATAGATTTTTTTATGAGGGGGGAGGGGGGATGGTTCTGATGTTTAAAAGTGGTGAGGTCAAAACAGGAACAACCGCGCTGGTGGCTACAACCCTATCCTATAGCAGACTTTAGCATCCCGAATTTCTAAATGCGTTATCCCAAACCTTTATGAAGCCTAGATAAAACAATGTTTAATTTATGGAAAACTTTTTAGAGAGGTTTTTTAAAACTTAAACTTAAAAGTCACGCTTAACAGTAATCATTTGCAGGTGCATCACATTGATTATAAGTTTCAGTAAATCTGGCAACAAACAGCAATACTATGTTGCGCACAGTAGATGCGCGAAAATTTGGCGTGAGCAATACGAGCACCTACACGAGTTAAAAACGTCTGCACATGCTCTGAATCCGTATGCAAATTAGTCGACGTATGTAAATTTGACTTTCAAACATGCGTGATAAATTGGACTTTACAAAATGCCAAAACTTAGTGTCCATGCTTGAAACTTAAGACTAATTCTTTCATATTGTGTTTCTTAATACAGTATCTTGGTCTGACAAAAGTATAGTCTCGAAGGTTTTAGTATACTTGGAGGAAACAAACATTTATTTTCTCACTCAAACTCTTCAAAATTCTTAGAAAACGTGCTAAAATGCATGCATGCACAAACGTTTTTCTTTAGTGTCAGGAGCACCAAGTTGACTCCTGGATTAAATTTGTTGAAGCCTCATCATTATTTGCTTATTCTTTGATTAGCCTTAATACCTGTATCAGAGGACATCCGTAGTAGACTGAAACCAGGCAATACCCCTGAGACACCAGAACCCATGCCTCTGGGACACACCTCAAGGTCCAAGATAGAAATCACCCCAGGATCAACACTGTCGGTGGATAGTCGTGTGTCTATCGTTATTACTCCTTCGCAATCACCATTAGCTGATGAGGCACCTCCTGAGGGACAAGCTTTTGAATGGCCTTCAGAGTGCCAACATATGCTACTTGATCCTGGGATTGTTAACGACAACCACACACAGGCATTGTTGCTTACTACACTGGTAAGAATGAAGACAAAAATTAGAATGATTTCCATGTCTGAGAACTAAAAAAACAGCAACTACAACAACAGCAACAACTACAACTACAACTGCAACAACTGCAACAACAGCAAGAATTACAATTACAAGAACAGAAATGATTTCTCACAACAAAAGCAACAACAACATGCATCCACAACAACAGCAACATGCAAATATAACAACTGCAAAAACTAAAACTTACAGCAACCACAACAAAAGCAACAGCACTACCAACAACTACTACCACAACAGAAGGTGGAGCAAAATTAGCAGAAATGACCATGACCAAAACAGAAGCAACATAAAAAGCCCTCCTTCAGCTTCAGCTCTTGAAAATGGTTTTCAACAAGGTAATACGACAAGTACTGACTTTTCGTTTTTATTTTACATAGTTTCTATCAACTTGATTCAAATCTTAGCACAGTTCTTGGCCATTCTGAAGATTTACATACGTTGCAAGCCATTCAAACTATTATTCACTCAGTGACAGCCTCCAAACCATCAGATGATCATCTCAGACACAATTTTTTGGCCTGTAAGTATAGTTTAATCCCTTCTGGCTTGTAATGTTTCTATAGAGTCTCTGTTAATGAGAAAAGGTTTCCATCTTTTCACTGTTATTAGAATGGCTGGAAGTGTTTTTTGGTAGAAAGTTGTCATACTTTCTCCTTAGGCCTGCTTACCAAACATTTGCAAAGCTGAGCATTCAAACATTTCTCATAAGGGAAAATTTGAGGGTTTTTTTTTTTGGAGGGGGGGGGGGGGGGGGGGGGGGGGAGGGTGGAGGGAAGAGGCAAGGCTGGAGGATTTGCAGTAGACTTTTTTTTAAGTTGTAGACCTCACCCTTTCACTTAACAAAGAGTTAGCTTTCATCAAGATGAAAACGTTTGGCCCTCCATAAAAGTTAACATTTTTTTTCTGAAAAAAACACTCCCCTCTGAAGCCCAAACCCCTCCTCCATTAAAAATGTACCTTCCCTTAAAGATGTCACAGAATCCAGTAGCACAGACGTTTTACCAGAAAGTTTCAACATGTAACAGGAATGCTTAATAGGGAGAGCACCTGAAGAGATTTCAAAAATAATGTTTCTTTTTATTGATATTCAGCATTTGGATTCACTGGGTTTAGCCACTTCACTAAATTCAAGGTAAGACGTGTGTAATCGAATAACATATATCAACCTGTTATGAAAATATCCATATAAACATCTTGCAGAATGTATAAGTTTGCATCTTTTTACTCACTTTCTCTGCATTAATTCTCAAGTACTTTTTGAAATTTGGTTGAAACCTTCATTCTGTGGTCCATATGGACCTCAACCAGCGAGTGAGTGAAGAACAGCACTAAATAGAATATAAATATACAGAATTCCAAATAAGGATTTATTGGTTGAGCAGGCCTATTAGCTAACCAAATCAGCCACGTGTAATTCAATTTTTTTCTGTGTTATAAGCAAAAAATGTTTTACTTTGAATCTGAAATCCGGATCAAAGTATTTGCAACATCGGCAGAACTGGAGACCTATTCATCCACTTCCATTAATAAATTATCATGATTATTATGGCTCTGCTTATTTTATTCCATTTTGAATTGTTTCAGGAACAAAGTGGACAGAATAACAGAGCACAACTCTTTATGAAGTTTTTAGAAGCCATACTAGAAGTGTATGGCAAGGGTACATCAACCCTTCCTGACAAAGCACTGCATTACCGTATCACTAATACAGATACAATCAAACCTGGTCCGCTGAGCTCAAGCAGTGGTGACATACGCTCCCTTGAGAATCCCTCTAACCTATCAGTTTCTCTCACCTCCATACCTTCTGCTGTCAAAGACTTGTCTGTTCCTATTCCATTTAAGAGAACAGGATCTTCATATAGACCAAGAAAAATATCAATGGGCACAAAAGTAAAGAGAAATATGTCGACTAAGGCAGTTAGAAGTTCATCTATCCAAGGAATCAAATATTCTTGACAGTACACCTGCAATTTATACAGATTTAAGTAAAAAAATTGTTCAAGGGAATAAAAGGTCCTAGTTTGTAGCCCAGGGAGAATGCTTCAAAAAACTACAAGGAAGTTCCTGGCTTCTTTCCCTTGTATGTGTGCTTCTCACAACTTTTATCTGCAAGAATTTTAATCAGAAGTTCAAGGAAGTAAATTTTCTGAAACAGTTTATCATATTCCATTTTGGAGGATTAATAATGGTAGTACATGAATAACTTAAGGAGGAAAGCTTAATCCTGGTGCTTTTTACCTGCATGTTGATGGTTAAAAACAAAACCTTATTGTGAACAATCTTTAGAGGAAAAATTGAAAACACTGTACTACTATCTGCATGAATTCACTAACAGTGATATATCAAAGACACTTCTTTTTCTAGTTGCTAACAATTGTGTCATGTATGGCTAAATAATTCAATGATGTTCTACAGACTGTCAGACACAAATGTACCTTTGCAATCTGTTAGAACTTTATAAAATTGAAAAACAACCTTGGATGACATTTTCACAACATTTTTAAATATGTACAAATCAACAGAAACTTTTTAAAACTTTTTTTTAAACGAGGCACTAAAAATTTATAAACTAAAAATTATTACAAGATGCTGTCTAGCCACTACTCTACCTCCCCCTCCCCAAAGGAAATACTTTACTTCCCAGCAAAGGAGGGGTGGGATGAGTAGGTGCTCTGATCATGCTGCTACGCACTCACTGACGTGATGAGAATATATGATAAATAATTTTTTTTTTTTTAAGGGAATACTTTTATAAAAATATATACTTGCGATTTGTTCATCCAGCTTGGTGTAAGGAATAAACTAATTACTATCAGAACCTACAATACTTTATTAAGTCTTATAATATGAGAAATAAATTCTAGTTTTGAATATAATGTTATTATGGTAATTTTTGCTTGATCTGTTAACTCCTTTAAAATGTTACTGTGCATATACCCCAACTGGGAACACTAGATAAACTAGTATCATTAACCAATCATAGTGCGACATTTAATTCAATATTTTTAGCCAGCCAATCAGAAAGCGCATCGATATAATAGGTTGCTGCTATCAATAAACGTCACTTCCAGTAATAGCTGTGTTTTTTATGGCTTGTAGATTCTTGGAGTTGTTTAATTTGATCTCTTGTTTTCTGGTTTCATGTTTTAGAAATAGTCAAATACAATAGTTTGAGGACTTATTTTGACATGTTTTGACTTAACATCCGCTAGTTGCCCCCCAGTCAACTGCTTGTTCACCCCCAGTGAACTCCAAAAAGTCACATGATTGACAGTAAACAATAAGAGCATGGGAACAAGATAATTTGATTGGCTAATGCCGTTATCAGTTCAATCTCTGTCTATATTAAACTGTTATCTGATTGGTCAGTTTTGTATTTAAAGTGCCCCTAATGCCTGATTACAGACCAATTTAGAACAAATTCTCACATTGTCTTAAACATGTTTTTCCAATTTTTTTCCGTTTCAAACGAATTCCTGCTTCTTTACGACACGAAAACGTTGGCCAAATTCTCGTGTCCACTCACTCTTGAAATTTCAGTACCGCGTTTGAGGACCCTGAAAAATTACGTCATCGGGGTGATACACCAATTTTTTTGTGGGTCAAGAGTGCTGTTTTTAAAAGTTTTAAGAAAGAAAAAATGCCAAAATATTGAGCTTTCACTTATTGTACGAGTGAATCCAACTTGGAAGAATGCGCAAGTCTTATATGAAAAGGCGCGTTTTCAAAACTCATTTAAAAATCAGGAATGCATTTAATTTCAAAACATTTTTGGATTTTCGCATTTTCATGAATATATCTTCAACTTACATAAGGTCTGTGATTAGGCATTAGGGGCACTTTAAGTAGTCCCGGTTAGTGTGTCCACACAGTAAAGCCAGCTAGAAACTTGTTAGTGTTTCAAGTGCCCCAAGACTTGCAGGATATTATCTGATGGTTGAGCTCCAGAAAGAGTATATGATTTCTGCTTGTCTCTGAAGATGAAATACGGAACACCTGATATCCTCAAGCTTGTTTTAGCATTAGCATCTGCTGATAATATAACATCTGTGTCCTTGTCGGATTTAAGGTATTTTTCAGCACCTTCAAGATGGAGCTTGTGTGCAGCTTCTACAAGGGTATCAATTTCACTAATGTTCCTTCCTTCTTCATAAATCATGCTGAATAGCAAATCTTTTGCTGCATTCTGACCCTTCGGACCTTGTTGTTCCCCTGTCAAATGTATTAGTCGATGGCCATGTAAAGTGTTGGGCCATGTCTGCCAATTTTTAAACTCCAGGCCAATCTTTTTACCTGATTTCCTCAATGACTGGGTCCATCCATCTCCACCCCATCGTCTGATATTATAATCCATGTAATTTTCTCCATGTTTTGCAGTATTTTTATCAATGATGTAAGGATGCCAATGTACAGTAGCTGAAAGCCCAGGATTATCTGTCAGGTATTTGCTGATGGCATTGTCAAGGTTACGCTTACCTACATAACACCAAGGGCAGGCAAGGTCTGAATACACATCTACAGTTATACCAGTCTGTGAAAATTAATTGATAAATAGCCAATATTCAACAATTTTGTTTTTTTTGCAAAGGTAAGGTTAGCCTGCGTCACATCCGGAATTCTCTTCGTAAATACGAAGAAAATTCTGGATGTGACACAGGCTAAGGTAAGGTGAACATTAGGGAACTGTTTACCAAGTTGCAAGTATTAAAGTGGCAAGGTAAATATCTCCCCATATTTACTGAGCCTGAGGGGAATTAGTGTCTTTTGCAGCCATTCTTAGTGTTGTTCTGAAAATCTCATCCCCCCCCCCCCCCCCAACTCCAGTGGGGAGGGAAGCATTTGGACTGACTAAAAACCGCTGCAAAGGAGACTAGAGGTGAATAACTTTAGAATTGAATATCAGAGAAAAGAAAACATTTCGGGGTAAAAAACATTTTATTATTACTTTTGCTCTGGCTAACTGTGGGAAAGCTCATAATCACTGCTAGAGCAGTGAGTATTTAGCAATTATTTGCCAAAGGGGAAGTGAATATCAGGGAATATTTACCGAGACGCGAGTCTTCAAGTGAATATTCTCCATATTCAATGAGCCTGAGGCGAATAATTGTTTTGGCATATACCAACTTGTTTACAGAGTAACTTATTTTTATATACAATAATTCAATAAAAACAAACAAACAGAAACTTTAGTTTGCCTAACAAATTCACGCAAAACTTTTAGCAAAACTTTTAGGCCATACTTCGTTGCCTTTTTAGTATTGATAAGAATGGCATTTACTTTCATTTTTTCAATTTCCTCATCGGAAATTGTAGCAAAACGACTGCCGGCAGATGCCATTTTGTTGCCCACTCAATATTCCGAGATTCAGAGGTGAATATTGTACAATATTCACCTCCAATTAACCAAAGAGCACGCCATTCTTAGGAAGTACACAAGTTGGTATATGCTAATGTCTAATAATCACTGGTTGCTTGACAAATCCCAGCCCTCGAAGCCTCAATTAAAATACTAATATAAATATAAATATAAAATTGATACTAATATTAATATAAAACTATACTAATAAGTCTTATAAGCTATTTTTGGGGTGCATGTGATGTAATACCTGTCATTTTGGTTGACTTTGACAAAAGCTTTGTTCCTGGAGCTTGGTGTCTTTTATCATGTCAACCAACATGGCGGCTGTGATTTGTTCTTGACGCACGCCACCAATAGGCCGAAATTAAGTCTAATATATAAATATTTCTTTCTTTTTGTCTAAACTTATATAAAATCTAAAAAATATTTAAGCTTAATTATCAATAATTGTTGAACGTTTTCATTATTATATGACAAATATATATATATGTTTAAACCCATGGGAAAATCGATGTCAATATCCTAAATGTAGACAGTCACTGTTCGGCAAAGACAAAAGCTTAGAATGAAGTGCAACGTGGAAAATATCCACAATACACCAACTCACTACATCAGCTTTAAATGTTAAGTTATTATATCTTACCATGGCGCTAAATATTCACGCGCTTGATGTTGTTTTTCACATTTTCTATACCATTTGTATCAACATCGATAAGCCTTCGTAACCAATCGATAATGAATCGTTTTACATTAATTTATTCGCTATAAGCTTGAGGTGGTTATCGTCGTAAATATAATTTTTTAAAAACCACCTTTAAAAAATATATGTACTTTAAGGCAATGTTATCGTCTTTCATAATACAATCGAACGGGAAAATTAGGTAAAAAATTATTGTAGCGTTTTACTACGTGACGCGCAAATCACTGAAAAATACTGTTAATAAAGTGGGCTGCCTGTGGTTGCTTTCCCGCCATTTTTTCCAATCAAGTGATGACAGTTTCTCCAATAACAAACTTAAATTCTAGTAAAAAATCCTTATTTTTAAATATCCTATCACAATTTGGCTTGAAGATTTGTATACTTCCATATGATGTCTGGACCGCCTTTGTTTTTAAAAAACATTTGCATTTTAAAGACAAAGAGTTGACCTTTTGGTCATGTTTACTACACATCGCAGGACAACTTTTAAAACAACGACGTAATATTACTTATCCAGGAAGTAAAAACAGCAGTTGGAGATAACAGGGGGTTTGGAGAAATCTAGAAAATTAAATAATTGAGAGAAATATCAGAGAGAGAGAGCACAAAGTCAATGGTTTCTTGGTGGAAAGACTTATTTCGAAGGTGAATTCCTTGACAATTGTTTAATTTAAGCTTATTACCATATAGCGCTGTTATAAGTTAATGCCTTGTACTACTTTAGAATCATAAAAGCCGTAAAATCAAAGTTAATTGCCCTTAAAATTACCTTGTTCAAACGCAATTTAGGTGCCTTGATGGTTAGATGGAAGATGTTATTTTTGTTGGAATAAAAATAATAATAAGCTTATGTTTGTAATAAGCTTATATTGAAGACAGATCGAATGACAGTTCAGTTCCTTTGCAGTCCAAGAAAAGCTACTGAAAATAAAATTCTAAAGCTTTGTGCTTTGAACACCTCATAAAGTAAAGCCTTACAGGCCATGTGAATGCGTTTTAATGGTATTTTTTACATAAATGTGTAAATTTAGTGTCATATTAAAAAGTCAGAGTTATTAAATTGCGATAAAACTTGAATGTAACTTTCCGAATTTACCTCTCTCTTAAGATCATTCATGTTCTTCTAAACCAAGAAAGTTTAGTTTAGTCGCCATGGAGTATGTTTTTAAATGTTTTTTTAATGTCTCTTGTTTATTTGTTCTTTTGTCTTTGAAAAACTGAAAAACATCCTGACGATTGATTCAAAATTCGAAAACTAATAAAGTTCTTCTCCCTAATTGTTACGTTTTTCTTTTGTTTAAAGGTAACGTGATGTTTTGTCCTGGTGCACGAAAAACAACTTTTTTTCTACTTTTTGCAGGTGAGTTTGCAATTTGTATAAACATAGCTACGTGTTATTAAACTCAAAAGTTATTACAATTACAAATTTTGAATAGTATTTTGTTTCAATTCAGACAGTCAAGTAGGCATGACTGTGAAGATGTCAGAATAATATAAATTATCATTATATATTATATATGATCATTATTATTATAAATGATAAGAGAACAGTCAAAATATTCATCACCTGGGGCTTATAGTGAGGTTGCTTAATGCAAAGATTGTTACAATATAGAAGAAAGCACCAAAATTGCTACAGAGTTCCCTTATGTCATTTGAAACAAACACATGAGGGGTGCCGGTGATTTCCATATCAGGGTGGCAAATGTGTCTTGGATTGAGAGGACTGGGTCATATGTGCATGTGACAAATTGACCTTAAGCTACCTCGCTATCAGAGGATTTAGGGGGATCGCATGGTTTTTAGACAACTGGAGGGGGATCATCTATATATTGACAACTATATATTGCCACCTTCCTCCCTTCTGCCCCATTCCTCCCTTCTGCCCTTCCCTCCTCTCCCTTCTCTGCTCTCCCCTCCCTCTCCCCCTCCCCCACCCACCACATACTCCTCTCAAATACCTAATTTTCCTTTTTCTATTTCTTTTCTTTCCAGTTTTGTTTTGTACTGCAGCAAGTACCCAACAACTTAATAAACCTTTCATAATATTTTCTAACACTGTGGATATCCGTCGCATTAATCTTGACGGCACAGGATATCAATACCTCGTCAGAGGACTTTCAAATGTCGTTGGCTTAGACTTTGATATCAAGACAAGAACAATTTATTGGTCAGATATCAAAGCTAAAAAGATCCAAAGAGTCCATATTGATCAAGGTCTAAGTCCTAAGAATATAGAAGACTTTGTTACATCAGATCTGGGAGTGCCTGAAGACCTAGCTCTTGACTGGTTGGGTAGAAAACTATATTGGACTGACACAGGAAGGGCTACTATCAATGTTATTAAGCTGGATGGTACCGAACGCAGGGCACTTATAGCTCTACCTGAGGAAAAACCTAGAGCTTTGGTGGTTGATCCAGTTGATAATAGACTATACTGGACAGACTGGGGGAATGATGCTAAAATATCTAGAGCACAAATGAGTGATGGTAGTCATAAAGAAGTGTTGGTCAGCTCAAATCTTGTTTGGCCAAATGGTTTGACGATTGATTATAAGGATAAAGTCCTGTTCTGGGCAGATGCGAATACTGATAAAATAGAAAAGTCTACATTGAGTGGTCAAAAAAGACACACCATCATCGATGGAAGGAAAGTATATCACCCATACTCCTTGACACAGTTCAAAGACAGGCTGTATTGGACAGATTGGCATCAACATACCATTGAACATTGTGATAAGAGTACAGGACAGGATAGAGTTAGTATAAGTGGTGGAATGAGTAGACCATCAGCATTACACATTTATCACCCTGAAAGACAACCAGGGACAGGTTTGTACTTGATTATTGCTATGGCATATTTAAATATTTTCTCTGCAGAATTAATTAGCTTGGAGCAGTATAAATAGACCCCTTGCATGTGAAAAAAATATGATCCATAGTCACACTTTCCCATAATCACACAGAACTACCTTCTTCCATTCTCATCCATTACATAGCCTGCGTAGCGGCCCAAATTGGGGGAGGGGGAGGGGAAGGGGTGGAACCTTCAAATTTCCCTGCTAGCAGAGTCTCTCCTCTTTCTCTCCCTTCTTTTAGGCGGGGAGGAAGGAGACGATGTAGAGCGTTTCCTTTGATACACCGCCGTCCACAATCATGGACGAACGAAACCAGTTTTAAAACCGATTTTCAACTGGGTACATGTAGTGCGCATGAGCAAATGTAACATACCGTGGCGCCAAACGTTGTTTGACGAGAGCGGCTGTCAAAATCATGACAGCGTTGCCAAATTACGCCACGCAGGCGCGACAAGTATAACGTCCTACATCGGCCGAGTCTTTATTTCTCACTCCGCCAAAACAAAAGGAAAATAGGCTCTGCTAGCAGGGAATTCGAAGGTTCCACCTCTCTTTATACTGTGTTTCAGATCCCAACCAGTGTCTCGTTAATAATGGCGGATGTAGTCACAAGTGTCAAGATATGATTGGTGGATACAGGTGTCTTTGCCGACAAGGATTTGAACTAGGAGTTGATCTACAGAATTGTCAAGGTTAGTTGAAACAAGTCAAACAATTTTTTACTTTGAAGGAAGTAACAATCGCAAACAACAAGCATCAGAATCGTAATATTGATCCATACCTCTTCCTAACTTAACCGGAAAGAGAATGAGATAGGGGATGCGACAGATAGACACTTCGGCACTCTCTGAAACCCGGGGAATCTAGGTACTTTCCTCCTCTTTCGTTGCCTTCCCAACTACACCCCCTGGTTCTCGTAGGATGAGACATAATTGGTCAGGATGATTTTGACTTGTGTTTTTCCTATTATTTCAGACATCAACGAATGTAGTTATAACCGCGGTGGCTGTTCTCAAGTCTGCGTCAACACCATCGGTTCATACAACTGTTCCTGTCTTGGTGGATATACTTTGAATCCTGACGAAAAAACTTGTAATGGTGAGAAACCAGTGAAGATAAAAGCGCGCACATTTTGCATAATTCATAATTCTGATTTTGGCCTTCGGTCCAGCATTAAAATCTTATAGATGCCCTGCTTTTTAAAGTGCCCGTGAAATTCCCCATACCTCCTGGCAAGCTGTTCGATGCGCGCTAGATCACCGGTCTCCGCGCGTTAATTCCCCGCGCGTAAATTCCCCGCCCGGTCACGGTATCGGGGGGCATAACATTCAAGCGATAACAAAAAATTGTTGCGCAAAAAGATGCGTGAAGACGTATGGAGCTTATAATTTATTGTATTTTTCTTTCTTGGCTTCAGATGCAGACGAATGCAGGATCAATAATGGTGGCTGTCAATTCAAATGTACAAATACAGAATCATCCTACGTCTGTTCGTGTCGGTCAGGTTACACTGTGTCAGCTGACAAGCACACGTGTGTTGATATTGATGAATGTAGTCATAGCAACCACACCTGTCCTGGTAAGGGGGGAAATCAAGACTCTCTAATAGTCCTTCGCTGCGCTTTGCAATATTTGATATAATTTATGCTTTGTCCAAGCTCCGAGCGGCAGATTAGTACCTAGTTTCCCATTTGTTTTTCTTTCAAGGGCGATAGACCTCTTTAGGCTTGGGCGTAATGTTTTCCCGATTCAGACCACGTGTCATTCCTTTGAGAATAAGATACCCAGCCGTTAAACAAAAAAAAAAAAAACACTCTAGGAAATGACAAAGGTCTGAAATGGGCAAAACTTTATGCCCAAACCAAAGAGGTATAATCCGTTGACAGTGATTTGTGGCGTTTGCCTTGCCGCGGATTCACCCATGAAATCTGAGTCATGAAATCTGCTCCATTGATTGTCCGTCTGCATCTACACAACCTTTTCATCTACTATCATCAATAGACCATTTTCGAGTTCCTAAGTAGCGCTGTGTTTTTTGATTACAGAATCAATTACTCAGGGTTAGCCTCGAATCAGTGTCTAAATATTCACTAATACCAACGGTACAGTAAAGAATGCACAACTTCCACAATATAAACCCTTTAAATTCCACAGACCTTCTCTGGAACACAAATCGAAGCTAACCCTGAGCAACAGAGAACTTGAAATTATGAAATTGCACGAATCTATGAAATGGGAAGCCATTGTTTTTCTTTTCCTATCAGAATACTGTGAGAACACCGTGGGATCCTACAGATGTGTCTGTTCATCAGGACTGGTTTATAATCCTATCACTAACACCTGTGACGACATCAACGAGTGTCTGAATAACTCTCTCAATACCTGTCACCAGACATGTATTAACATCCTTGGCTCGTTTCACTGTGACTGCAGTACTGGTTACCTCTTGTCCAATGACAGAAAGAGTTGCTATGACGTAGACGAGTGCAACCAATCACGTGACGCCTGTCAAAACATTTGTGCATGAATACCCAGGGGTCTTACATGTGTGCTTGTAAACCAGGCTACCAGCTTGCAACTAACCGGGAACGGTGTGACACAATAAGCTGCGGGAATCCCGCGAGTCCTCAAGGGATCGTCGTAACGTGTGATGGAACAGTTGAGCAATATAGGTATGTTAGCGTTGTATTGAAGAATACAAAAATGGCATCTTATTAATGATAGTCCCCTTCACAGTTCCTTGCGCCATCTTGAAAGGTAGCTGTGCCTTTGCATCGAAGCGAGACAAACGGTGAGCTAGCAATAATATATAGAGATGTGAATAATCGTCCAAAGTGTTAAAAAAGGTCTTTATCATTGCAAGCTCACCATTGATCTCGCTTTGATGCAAAGGTACGGCTACCTTTCAAGATGGCGCAGGGAGTTGTGAAGGGCACTTGTATATATCTAATAAATTTGTACTGCGGTCCCTCGCAGTACACGATACTATATCCAAAAGTTGATAAAAATTGAATATTTTTTTCAAATATCAGATACAACCATTCCTGTACATTAACATGTACTAAAGGTTATCTCATTGGTCCGAACACCATCATCTGTCAATCATCTGGAGTATGGACTGTTATAAGGGCTCAGTGTGTACCTCAAATCCCTGGCCGTAACAGCCCTCCTCATTCTATCATCCTCTCCTCGCACTTCATCCCCGAAAACACAGCAATAAACGAAATCATAGGTCGACTGACTACCATCGACAGCGATGAAGACCAGACCTTTACTTACTCCATGGTAGAAGGCGCTCATGGTTTGTTTGGAGTCGATAATTCTCGTGGGTCTCTTGTGGTAGCTGGGTATTTGGACTACGAGAGGAAATCCCGGTATGATATCCGAGTTATGAGCACCGACAGTGGAACACCCCCGTTATCGTATACACAGAATCTGACGGTGCACGTACTGGACGTCAATGAAGCCCCGAGTAAGTATATAGGGTTGGTTACCCAGACTGCTCTTGGCCAAGCCTTTTGTTACCCAGACCCCTATTGAAAAAGACCTTAGGAAAAAGAAAAAAGGCCTGTGAGAAATGTTAGTCAGTTTACACTAGAGAAAAACGTTTGCGCATGCGTACCTTTTAAAGAGTTTTCTAAGAATTTCAAAAAGTTTAAGTAAGAGAATAAATGTTCGTTTTCTCCGTGAGACCAAGATACTGTATTGATAAAGACAATGAGAAAGAATGAGTCTCAAGTTTCAAGCGTTGACACCAGGTTTTGGCATTTTGTTAAGTCCATTTGTCAGGCATGTTTGAAAGTCACATTTACATATTTTTACAATAGCACGAAGATGTTTCGACTAACTTGCATACGGACTAAGAGCATGCGTAGACGGCTTTCACTCGTGTCAATCGATTTAGTAATAACCAATAGAGTCTTTGCACCATCACGTGATGGCAGCCATGACAGGAGGCGGGAACAATTGAATCTAGTCTAATCTGATTTACATGAGAAAGAATTCAGTTTTCCAGCTGAGAACTACTCTATTGTTGTGCCTCCTGTCATGACCGCCATCATGTGATGGTGCAAAGCCTCTATATCTTATTTTTTCAAATTCTAGGTCCACCAATCATTGACCGGTTGAGTGTGTACGAAAATGTATCGATTGGTTATACCGTAGGAGTAATTAATTCATCGGATGCTGATGTGGATAGTCACCTGACCTTCTCGTTACTCACTGATGCACAAGGTTTGTTTCGAATCAATTGCAACACCCTTCTGGTTAATGGTCGTTTAGATTATGAAAGACAGTCAGAGTACATAGTTACAATTCAAGTTCGCGACAATGGGTTTCCGAGCTTATCTGCCACGTCGACGTATAACATTACAGTACTAGACTCAAATGAACCTCCTAAAGGGGTCATTTTACACGGGGGCTGGATTAAGGAGTATGTAAATGGCCCCGAAGGAACACAAAATGGATCCTTTGTTGGAAACCTGTCAACCATTGACGAAGATGCATTTGATAGTCATTACTATGAAGTCATTGAGCCTATTCCTTCTCCCTTCGCTGTCGTCGGATCTTCGTTGGTTGTTGCTAACGCTGGTCTCTTAGACTATGAAAGCCAGAACCAAATACCTGTGAACATTCTTTCCACAGATAAGGGAGGGGCAACCGTCACATCCAGAATTGTAGTTCGTTTGTCAGACGTTAACGAAAGACCAACAGCCATTCTTCTATCAGCGGCTACTTTCACTGAGCATGCGCAAATAGGTACTGTCATTGGCACGCTGAGCGCACGTGACCCAGACCGACTGGGTAACCACACCTTTATCATCCTGACGTCAAACCCAGGAAACTCCTTCCGGGTCATTGGCGACCAGCTTGTTTTGAATAAAGACATTGACTTTGAAACTACCCATCATCCTCTCCGTGTTGTTCTTCGGGTGACGGACAATGGGGGATTGAGTCATGATGAAGAGTTCAATGTCACTATTCTCGATAAGAATGAACCGCCTCAAGCAATAAAACTCACAGCATACGCCTCTTGCTCAGCAGGAGGACAAGTCTGTGTCCCTGAGAACAAAATCATTGGTTATCACATCGCTCGTATCAGCGTTCAAGATCCAGATAGAGGAGACGTACCTTCTTGTGAAGTCGTTAGCGGAGACTTGATCGGTGTTAATAAAGGAATATTAGTAACGAAAGGCAAGATAAACTATGAAGCACTTGCTCCTACACATAACATAAGTGTAGGGTTACAGTGTAGGGATAGAGGTGGACTAAGTATTGAGGAGGCTTTTAATGTTACTGTTACAGACGCCAATGACCCTCCGTCGAACGTCTACATATCTCATTACATTATCAGCTCCAATGCACCTGTTGGAAGTCTTGTTGGTACGTTATATATAGAGGATGAAGATTCTGGGGATTCTCACACTTGCTACTTACTCAACAGTGATCGCAGCCCTTTTGAGATTCATGGGCTTCAAGTGCGCACACGCGAAGTTCTAACCAACGCCACGCATGCGCGCCAGCTTATTCAAGTTTGGTGCCAGGATTCCAATGTGGCTGGGTCTCCGAAGGATATCTACATCGACGTCAAAAACATCGACATGTCAGGAGTCATCAACATAACCCTGGACTCAAATAAGATCGCTGAAAATAAACCCGCGGGCTCATTGGTCGGTCACGTGTTTGCTTGGTCACATGACCCGGCCGAGTCTTTCTCGTTCCAGTTAGATATAAATGATGATTCTGCATTCGCACTGACCAGAGGTAACAGTGATCTTGTGACGACTAGGAGCTTGGACTACGAAAAGCGAGCGAACTACACGGTTGTCATTCGTGTCTATGGCAACAGCGGAAAAACAAACTTTGAAAAGTTTATTATTGAGGCAAGTATGGAATTAATAATGTAGGCATTTAATTAACTGGCATTCGTGGCTTTTTTACGCAGTACTTTAGTTTCCTTATTCAATCGTTGTATTCGACAAACCCAAACAGTCCCCACTAGTAACCACTGGTCAAGGGTTTTCTCCGGGTTCTCCGGTTTCCTCCCTCCGTAAAAAGCATCATGTGAGTTGAGTGTTGTATGTTGTAACTATAGAATATAGTGTTAATGCGTGTGGAGGGAACGTCACGGAAGAGCCCCGAACGGGGAGTGATGGGTGTAAAATATAATTCAATATAATTATTATCAGTTTGTTTTGTCATTTTGTCGTCGCAGATCATCGATGTTTACGAACCTCCAGACCACCTTGTTCTCCATCATAATTCTGTAAGTGAAAATATCGCTGGGGCGTTAGTCGGTATTGTAACCCTAAAGGACTCGTTCACCATGAACCATGCTGTGATAGTCAGCCTTGTTTCAGACCCTACCGATGCCTTCCAGGTCAGTAATAGTAATAGTAAAGATTAGTATATGTAATAGGACTCCATGCTAAGAAATAATTGGACGAGAAAGATTCCGAGGACTGACAAAATTGGACGAGGCCGGAGGAATTTTTCGAGTCTAATTATTTCTTGATTGGAGAGCATAAAATCCCATTACCTATTAATTATATAGCTGGCTAACTAATCCCATATAAGCAAGACCTGTCCAATTAAGAAAATAATTGGACAGTTACCTATATGGGATTAATGAGAAGCGGTATAATTAGAGATATAATTTTATAGTTTCGCGCGCTGTGATTGGTCGAGCGACGAGTGATTATGAGATGAGGTTTGACAAAGTCAACCACAGCGGCAGTGATAGCAAAACGTTTTTCTTTTTATCCTGAATTTTGTCTTTCTCTGATATTCAAGTTTACATTATGCTAAAAAAAATTATTCACCTCAGGCGGAGTGAATATGGTGAACAATATTCAACAATTATTCGCCGAGGGCGAAGTGATTATCAGGGAATATTTACCTAGACGTAAGTAATTTTGTCTTTTCTCTGATATTCAAGTTTACATTATGCTAAAAAAATTATTCACCTAAGGCGGAGTGAATATGGTGAACAATATTCAACAATTATTCGCCGAGGGCGAAGTGATTATCAGGGAATATTTACCTAGACGTAAGTCTTCGAGCGGCGAGGTAAATATTCACCGATATTCACTGAGCCTGAGGTGAATATAATAGTTTTAGTATTTTCAACACAAGTGAATTTGATAAATAACGGAGAAAAAGTTTTTTCCCCAATTCTATTTATCTCTGCAAGCGGCACACATCAACAAACAAGCGTGCGCCTTCACTGTCATATTCACCTGTAGGTGAATATAACAGCATAAGACGTAAATTGTGACCAATAAGCTTGCCGGATTTGTTGTATTTACTTGTTTAAAAATACTAGAGTACAAACACTATAAGTGGCGTAACATGAATAGCACTAAATACTGCTAAATTATGCTAATCCTATTGTTTTCTATTGTTTAATTAGCACTATTTACTACTAATAGTGCAAAGTGTTGCACACTTTAGTGTTTGTACTCTAATAACCTATATTTGCTTAATTTTTAAATACGACCCCGTAGACCGGTGTCGTTAGTGTATTACCTTGCTTGATTCTCGCATACCGATGATTTGGCCGAACAAGAGATGTCACACGAGTATATCGGAAATATTTATTGTGTTCATAATGTGAGATTTATTTTCGTCCAGATAAAGCCATCTGTAGCTCCCTACACATGGAAAATCACAAACTAAAACACCGCTGGATTATGAAAAGGCTCAAGCCACGTGATAACTCTCAACATCCGGGATACCAGAACCAATTCATCCACCAACCAATCATTAATCATCTACGTCACGAACGTCAACGAAGCACCGACAGCAATAGAATCAATGGTACTCGCGCTTTTGAGAATTCAATTCCTGGGACGCTGGTTGGCTCTATCAAAGTCGAAGACCCGGATTGAAGCCGTTGTTGCTCAGCGGGTTAGCTGTGAATTACCGTAATAATGATGACTAGGGTCGGTTGTCGGTTGAGATACGTGGAATGGACTCAAAACATAGTGTGGGGAAGTCCCGGGTGTTGGACTATGAGGACGCTTTGGGGCCGAAGTGTTTGATCGGACGTTGAATTGCCAGGATCAAGATGAAGAAGCTATATAAACAGTGTACTCATTAATATGTGGAATGTAAACGAACCACGACGGGATATACTCAATAAGTGACGGATTGGG